>NC_092209.1:84706085-84728726 GCF_043381705.1 Parasteatoda tepidariorum | reverse complement strand
TTTTTCAAGGAGTTTTTAAATTGTAAAGACATACAAGATTATGCTCAACACTGTAAAATTATAATTAAAAAAATTAAATTTTAAAAAATAAACAACAATTGCTGCTTCTAAATTAGAGATGCAACATACAAATATTTGGTATTTAGCCTATACTGCTGAAACCAGAATATTAATTTCGGACGAATAATGGAAGAATCGTCTGCCGAAGACAAAACTTAATTCGTTTACATCCATCTCTCTTGTTTTCTGCCCTGGGAAAGGGTTTATTCGATTAACAAAATAATAATGAAGATAAACAAATTTGTGAAGGGTCCGATTAAAAGAAAAATCATTTTGTGAAGGGTCCGTTTTTAAGTTAAAATATTATGTGAAGGGTCCGGTTTTACGAAAAGATATTTTGTGAAGGGTCCGTTAACGGACCCAAATTTCTTCTAAACAGACCCCTGTTTAATTTTCAAGAAAGCGATCGTAAAAGTGCCCATTTTGCCAAATACACGTATTTGATTAGTGCTGACATCTAGTTTAAAATAAACTATTGCAATTACCTTAAAAATATCCTGATACTGCCATCCGGTGAGTAAAATGAGAAATAAAATGTTATCTGGGCAAAAGAAATTAATTAGTTTTATTCTTATTGGCGCGTTATTACTGAACACTCCAGCCCGAAAATTTCACGAGAGCGAGAAGGGAGGGGTTAAAACATAATTAAGTACTTGCAATCCAAGAAGACCTGCTATACCCGCACATGTGACCTATGATGTCAGCGCCAGCTAATCTTTATCAGCAAAATGAAGAATTAAAGTTGGGCTAAGTTTCTCTAAATAAGTTCGAATATTAATTAACGATTAAATTCGCTGTATCACACATCAAATTTTTTAAATTATAATTCTTTCTCGTCTACATCTTTTACTTAACTTTAATTTATTATTTGTTTCTGTATTATATTGTAACCTTGATATAATTATGTTATGTGTACCTGGTGACTTCCATGCATAATTAGTTTATGTTCCTCATGGCTCATGCCTGTCTTTGTATTAAGTCTCTGTGAAAATATATAGTGAAAGAATTTAGAATACGTCTCTTAAGAGAATCGATACTTGATGGGCTGGACTTACTCTAAATAGAGTGGAAAGAATAGCTGTTAACGTAAATAAATACCATGTTTCAACAACCAATCAGGATCGAGATACCCACACTACGTCACTTGCAGGTATCCCATTAACGTGCCAATGACTTTTTTGAACATTTATTTATTCAATGTTTAAGAATATAAAATAAAAAAAAGCAATCTGTGTTTCTATAAGATGCATTTTTAGTTGATCATCTGAAGATTGTTATCCCAGTATTTGTCTTATCATGTCTGTTGTGTATGTGATCATCTTACCTTGAGTGTAATGTCATTTATGTAAACACCTAATTAAATTGTGACATCAAATTAAATTAAACCACTTTGAGTAAATTTTAAAAATAATTTTTACTTTTGACCTAGTTGAATAAACATTCTTCAATAAGCTTTCTTCGCTCCTGCTAGTTTTATGAAATCAGGATATTGCTGTAATAGGGAGCATAGCGTTTTTTAAAAGCCCTTAAAGGTTACTTTGATTTATGTTTTTTAAAAGCCCTTAAAGGGGCTTTTTTTCAGGGTTTGTAAAAAGTGGTTAATTTATTATCTTTTAAAAGGATATTTTTTTTTTGTCGTATCGATTGTCGTTCGAAATTACAAAAGATGCACGATTATCACAATTTTCTCTGCAGAAACTAGTTATTTTATCATGATTATGTGAAATTTGTGAAAATGTTTTAGAATTTTAATGATTTTATGTTCATAAATGAAGAACTTTAAATGATTGAAAAAAATAATTTTTATTACTGCACAGATCCTAATTATGGTTTTTTTTTTAATTGTTATTAAAACTATCTTTTTAGGGCTTAAAAGGTGCTTTTTTTGTTGAAAAATCTGACTATAATATCCCCAAAGAATGTAAATTTTTCATTTTATCTCTTACCTGTATTTCAGGATTGACCACACAAAAAAATCATGATTTTTTTTACATTTACCAGTCAAATTATCTGATAAAATGTAATAATAGCAATAATTTAAAAACAATAATTGTTCGAGTTGATATTTCTAGCTAAAATGTTTAATATTATTTTTTTATTACCAACTATACTCAGAGTAAATAAAATTATGGTTATATTAGCTCAATTACTAATGCTTGATAACTGTTTGTTTTATATTGAACATTTCTATAAATTTGTAAGAATAGGGGAGCATTTTTTCAATTGGATAGCCAAGATCAGAATACTTAAATGAAAAAAAATATATTCTCAGTTTCTGTGGGCTGAACAAGTTCTTAATTATTGGTATACTCTTGTATCAAGTATTGGGGAAAACTTTGCCTTCGTGGAGGACTTTTTGATAGAACTAACCCGCATTGCATTACATGGAGAGGAAGACCATGAGAACCTCCCACGGTTACCCTGACGGCAAGGGAACTCTAACCCATGATCCGTCTACCACTGAGGATAATTCACATCAGCACTGCGGTTGGTGCAAGTCGGATGCGGAATTCTTATCGACAGGGATTTGAACCCGGTTCGCCTCAATGGAAGGTGAATGCTCTATCCCCATAGCCATCGTGTCTCCTGAAATTTTATAGTACGTTAGGCTGACCACCTAACCAAAACATCTACTCCTGCACCCCAGATCCCAAGGTCAAGAAAACTGAGATGGGCACAGTAGGCCTTGGCCCTCTATGGGCTATCAAGCTACTGAGTGTAGTTTTTTAGTGTATCTAAAATCCCTCTTCGTATCCTAGAAATTACTCCCAATAGAGAATCAGCAACGGTAAATTGTTCATAAATTTGGAGTCAATTTAGTCCTTATATTCTGGACTTCCAGTCCTTAAAGGGGCATAATTTGTATATGTTTATCACCAGTAAATTATTTTACTTACAGCTAATAGAAAATTGTAGTTTAAAAGTTTTATGCCACTCTTATCCGCTTTTACTTTTTATTTTTATTTATTAGTCTATTTTAAGGTGTAATAATTTGCATGCATCTCTCTTTCATAATGTCTTTGGATAAAACTGTGATTATCAATGAAATCAGATCATAAAATCACAACCTAAATAATAAGTTTATGAATAATATTGTTTAAAAAGTATTTTAGACTTGACGTTTTTTTTTATTTAAAAAAAGTGATTTAAATCATAATTTTAATCGTGATTGAAATCATACCAACCCTACCATATTTTATTAAAAATGTAAAAGTATTTTCTTTAAGCTTTGCTAATCTGTTATACATAAATAAGCATGTTTTTAATTCTTGGTCTATGAGTTGAGTCTATGAGTAGTTAGGTATTTACCCTGATTAAAGTTTAGCTATCTACAGTTTAAGATTCCTCATGTTACTAAAAGTATCTGTTTATGAGTGATAATTATTATTTGATATACAAAACGTCAGATGCATTGTGACCTGTCTTCAGTCTAAATGCATTGAAGCTTCGACTGAAAATTTATTTTCAAACCTTTTTTTTTTTTTTATTAATTCTTAATATTTTGTTTTTTAGAAGAATTAAGGGAAGCCTTATTGGCTTTTATGGCTAAAAAAGATGAATATGAGGAGAAAAATGGGTAATTATGTTAGAACACTTTTTTTTTAATATGTTTGATTTTTATGTACTATAATGTATATAAAAACTAATCATGTACAAGACAACTTTTTCAATGATGTATTCATGTTGCACTGTGAAAACCTGATTTTGTTTTTAACATAATTTTAATAGATAAATAATTGCATTGTGCAGCAAAAAATTTTATTAACAAGAAAACATTTTCATTCTTATTATTTTTGTTTTTTGGTATTCAATTTGGTATCAACAGTATATAACTTGATGCTAATTAGATTGTTTTATCTTTATTTTCTACATAAGAGACCTAGTTTTCAGAAAAGAAATTCGGTAATAAAAAAAATATTTGTTAATCAAAAATACTTTCTGAATTCAAGGGCTTCTGAAAAGTGTAATTTGGTGAAATAGCGTCTGTAGCACTTTTAAAAAGTGCTTAAAGGGGCTTTTTTTTATTTACATTTTTTAAAAAGCCCTTAAAGGTGCTTTTTTTATTTGGTGTTTATAAAAAGTGCTTAATTTTTTTATCTTTTAAGAAATTTCTTCTTTGCCGTATCGATTTTCATTCTAAATTACAAAAAAATCATGATTTTTATAATTTTCTCTGCAATATTTATCTGACTAGATCTAAACTAGAGATCAGAGACTAGATCTAAACTTTACATTATCATGATAATGTAAAGTTTTTGAAAATGTTTTTTGAATTTTATTGATTTTATGTTTATAAATTAAGAACTTTAAAAGGATAGAAAAAAACTAATTTTTGTTACTGCACAGATCCTAGTTATGATTTTTTTTTTTTTGGAATTGATTAAAAATATTTTTTGAGTGCTTAAAAGGTGCTTATTTTTTGATGAAAAATCTGGCTACGCACCCTGTAGAAGAGGATTTTATTTCCAATTATCAGAACAGCAAATTCAATTGAGGAATTGAAATTTTTTGTGATGTTATGAATATTTGTGATGTTGAGTTTAGGCTGTATTTGTTATTTTACCAGTCTTGTGTATTTATTTTCCAACTCAAGAGGTAACTTAATGCAGTTACTTCTTTTTATAATAATTTAAAACCCTATGACTTTTTATAGTATTTTTAGGATCTCCATACTCTTTTGTCCATTTTTGCTTTCTGTTAACTAATGTTACTTAAATTGCTAAGATAATAAATCTTCCGTGATAAAAAATCTTGTGTTTATCACTATTATTGCAATTTATGCTTATCACCAACATTATTGTATCTTGAAATTTTCAATACCACTGTAATTTGTATGAAAAAAAATTATCTTACTTTTTAATCTGTTTATAGAAACTAACAATTTATTAGTTTATAAATTGTTAGTTTTTATATGCCAGGTTATAAATTGTTAGTTTCTTGAAACTTTACATTAGAGAAATGCTCATTTTTTTTCAAACATTCTTGAAACAAAAATGGTATATTCTGTGGATGATTTTCAACATTATAAATAAATTTTTGTTACATTCTGTAGAACTTTAACCTCATTGTTGGAGCGAGAAATGGAAATAACTGATGGACTCAGAGCAGAATTAGAAGACACAAAGCGAAACTGTGAAGAAAAAGTTGAGCGCTCAGAAAGCAAATTTCAAACTTTATCCAGGTTGAATTGCACTTTGAAACATACTATTGCATAAGTTATATTCTGTATTGTGAATTTATCTTGTTAATCACAATCAGAAAAATCTGTTCTGTGTGAACCAAATGTACTTAAATTTACAAATTTCACCATTAAAACCTTACCCAAAAGTAAATTACATAGGGATTAAATCTAGCAAAGTCTTTACCTGACCTTGAGAAGAAAAAATTGTTTTAATTTCAATGAAATATTTAAAAATTTAATTGATATTGATAAAAAAAAATTCTTAATTTCAATGATGCATGCATATGTTTTGGGTTATATTAGCTTAAATTCTAATGGTTGTATAAGACTTTAATCTAATGTAGTTAAAACCCATTTGTGTGTTAAACAGTTTAATAATAACTTGTTTGTCATCTATCTAATACTTGTGTTCGGAGAAAATTTCTTTGAAATAATTTAACACTCTTTTAAATTTCGATAACTTTTTTTTCCCTGCAATCCTTTACTCAAATCCGATATTAGATATAACAGTATCATTGATTTATTATAAAAATATTATTTCCTGAATTCTAATACTAAGATATTTTGCCCTTCGTAAATTTCAATTTAATAAAAACTAGTTAAACTAAGTTTTAGTTCTGATATTATTTCATATATTTTGCAATCAGGTATTTAATTTTATCATACTCGAACAACATTTGACAAATTGGTTTCTTAAAATTGGGGGAGATATTATATATTTGTCGTGGAAAATTTATTGTTCTTCAAACTCTTATTAAAGTAAATTATGGGACATCAATTATGATTGTTTTAAAAATAAAATTATTACTATTGTTTTAATATTAGCTCAATAGTATGATGTTTTTCTATGCTTAATTTTTCAAAGTGTGATAGACATTTACCAAATTTTTATAAATCATCTAATTATTTAGAGAGTTAAATATTCATACTGTTTGTGGGACTTTTGTTTTGTTGTGATTTTTTTATTTTGTTTTTAGAAAAACTTTATCTTCCATTATGAATTCCTTTTATTTAATTATAATTTAAGTAATAATACTTCTTAGTTAGTTTATCAAAATTAGTTTTGAATTTATAACTTTATAGCTTATTTTTTACAATTACAATACTTATTATAATTGTATAATTATGATTTTTAGAGAGAATGAGCTACTGAAACATCAACTTAAAAAATATATTACAGCTGTGCAAATGTTGAAACATGATAGTGAAGGTCGGGTACAAGAATGTAAGTGTCTTTGAAAAATTATCTATTGATCTTTCATCTTTGTAAAGGACAATCCCTCAATTTGTGATTACCAGATTTAAGAGCACATAACTGAGTTAAAAAATATTCGAACAGTCCTTATAATTTTTGTGAATAGTTTGGTGTCTTTTACTCCAATTTTCAAAATTTTTTTAGACATTTAATTTTTTTTTAAAAATGTAAAACTTCCTGTAACGGATGTTACATATTGTATTATTTCTATAGCATCTACAGTTATTTTAATTTTTGTGAAAATAAGTTAGGTGTCATTTGCTCCAATTTTTAAAATTTTTTAGATATTTAATTTTTAAAAAAAAAATTTAAACTTGCTGTTACTGATGTTACATATTGGTGTTATTTCTATAATATCTACTGTTCTTTTAATTTTTTTGAAAATAACTTTGGTGTCATTTCTCCAATTTTTAAAATTTTTTTAGATATTGAATTTTTTTTTAAAAGTTTAAAACTTGCTGTTACAGATGTTACATATTGTGTTACTTCTATAACTTCTACTGTTCTTTTAATTTTTGTGAAAATAAGTTTGGTGTCATTAACTCCAATTTTTAAAAATTTAAAACTTGCTGTTACGGATGTTACATATTGTGTTACTTCTATAACATCTGCCGTTTTTTTAATTTTTGTGAAAATAAGTTAGGTATCATTTACTGCAATTTTTTAATTTTTTTAGATATTTAAATTTTTTTTTAAAAATTTTAAACTTGATGTTACAGGTGTTACATATTGTGTTACTTAGCTATAATATATATATATATATGTGTGTGTGTTATGAAACCTAGCTTTTAAGTTTTAAAATATTTCTAACATATGAAAATTATTAAAAATGGGAACAAGTGTAAATATCTCCAAATCTTACTTTAGCAAAAATTATTTGAAATGCTCAATTTTTTTAAAAACTTGGTTATGTGCGTTCAAAATTTGCAATTACAATATTTGAAAATAGAGGAAAATGTTTACAATTTAATCAACTATAATACTTTGAACAATATAAATAAGTACTTTGAATAATATAAGTAAATAAGTACATAATAAATATTTAAAATATTAAGATTTTTATTTATTTCCATGCAATTGTTTTATTTTAGTGACGAGCATGATTGGTGAAATTCATCCTCCCATTCCAGAACCCAAACACTTCATTGATCACCAATATGAAGCATCTGAATATGAAAAAAAACTTGTTCAGGTATGTATTTTTTAGGTGTGTTTTTTTCAGGTATGTATTTTATTTACAGGTTCCTTGTTAACTTATTTATTTTTATCAATATTCTTATGTTACTTTCAATTTACATGCATCTTGGTTTTGTTATATTTAATTGCAACTACACTTGCTTCAATATAAAACAGTATACTCTCGTTATCTCGAACTTCCATACGTTGATAACCTTGTTATGTCAAAAAAATATTTTTCTCCATGGCATTATATATCCACATAATGTTAATTGGAATTCTTATATTGAAGGGTTCCTTTTCAAAAAATTTCTATGTCGAAATTTTTTTTGAAATAGAAAATGAATTTTTTTTGGAAAAATCCCAATGTGAGTTTATTATGAACCAAATCTATTCTATAAAATGCATTACTGTTCTTGTCCTACTTTTGAAAATAAAATTATCATTGTTATATTTAGACTTATAGTCAACTATCATTACATAGATCTTTAATACAGTAGAAGTCCGATAATCCGGCACGTTCGTGACCGGCTCGGTGCCGGACTACCGAAATTTCCGGTCTATCGGGCGGTAATTATACGAACAATTAGGTTAATAATTGAACTAGCAAATACATACAACAAAGTTTATTTTACATCTCATATAATGTATGTACACGTACTGTAAAACATATTTCACTTAGATTTAAAAAAGTCATGAATGTCTTTTTGTTTTCTTGACTTTTGGCATTTTTGGAGTGTTGTATTTTTTACCTGGTTCCAAGATAGTGCAATAGCAGAGACGGCATCTTTTACTATAAACTTTTTTTGAAAATCAGTCACGTCACAGTCGGCATTTAACAGGCCTTGAATAAAAGACCTTCTCTAAAATCATTTAAAATTTTGAATAACCCATGGGTTGAATCAAAGATGTTACGTTAAGTGGGAGCAGAGTAGCAACAATATTTCCAGAAACTGACTCATCTACTGGCGGGTGGGCTTTGCAATTGTTCAAAAGAAGGATGGCTTTACTACCGCGCGCTTCCGGATGATCCCGAACTACCCCGAAAACTTCCGAATAGCTCTCGAGCGTTTTTATTTGCTTTAAAGACACACTTTTGGAGAAAACCAAAATTTTTACAATTTTCCGGAGCGATGCCAGACTATCGGGCATTCTGGACTAATGGACTTCTACTGTAGTAGTTATTCTTATGTTTCATGACTCAACTTTTTAGAGTAATATTTTAAAATATATTTTTTTACTTTTCAGAACATACTTTGTTCTGAACTTGTTATCTTGAAAATCGCTATCTCGAAATTTTTTAACGTCCCTTCAACTTTGAGATATTGAAAGTATACTGTATTATCACAAGTTATTGCTTCAAAGCTTTTCAAAATCTATATATTATTGGGTTATATATAGATTAAAAAATAATAGTCTCTGTAGTAGTTTTTTCCTTATATTTGAGAAAGTACATTCTATTATTTAAATATGCTATCATCAAAGTGGTATATAGGTTTTATAGATCTTAGAACGAAAGTGTAATTTTCACATTTTATATGCAGTTTAAAAAAAAAACTCTTTTTAAATCATAATTTGCTATTTGATTCTTGAAATGTCCATTTTCATAAATCTTACTAAATTATTAACTCCAGTAGTTTCATTAGTGCTTATTTTATTGTTAGTGAAAACACAATGCTTATTGAGTTGTTATATCATTTGAGTTGAAAGCATTATTGCAATGAAAAATAATGGACTATAACAAATGTATGTTAAAAAAATTTCTTTGTTTATTTCTTTATTAACTAAAAAATACATGTTTTTTAAGGAATTTTGACCGAGGTTCTCTGCAATCTTGGGTCTCAGAACAACTGTTATATTGTCTAACTATTATTTTTATAACTGTCGTTGAACAGCCAACCCAATTTGGGCTTATGACTACTAATGTTCAACTATGTAACCTTGTTATTTTGAACCCAATCCAGAAAGCGAGGGAACTCCTGTATCATGTATTAGGGAAAATTTTGCCTTCGTGGTAGACTTTTTGATGAAACAAACCCTTATTTGCGTTACATGTAGAGGAAGACCACGAGAACCTTCTATGGTTAGCCTGATGGCAAGGAGACACTAACCTATGATGCATCTACCACTGAGGATATTTCATATCAGCAGTGTGATTGGTGAAAGGCGGATGCGGAATTCATATCGAACAGCCATCGCCGGGATTCGAACCCGGATCAAATCATTGAAAGGCGAACGCTCTATCCCCTGAGCCACCGCGGCTCTCCAGGACAACCGTTGATAAACTCCTTACCTTGATTGCGACTCTAGTGGTCTTTCAAAGTTTTAAGTCTAATTATATGAAAATATTCATGAAGTGTCAGGCAAAGTAAAATTTTGTCCTAGATTGTAGCGTAAAATTAATTTCTGAAATGCAGTAGTTAAGATATTGTGTTTTGTTGAGTCTATCATAAATTTTTGTCAAATATTTTTTTCTGTTGTTGTCTTACATTAATTAAGTTCTTTTATTGATGAATAGGTTGCTGAAATGCATGGTGAGTTAATTGAGTTCAACGAACGTCTTCATCGAGCACTACTACAACGAGAAAACTTTATTAGGAGACTGAAGGAAGATTTAGTAGAATTAAGGGGACCAGTGAGTAGTTTAAAATTACAGAGTAGTAGTTAAATATTTCTATGAATTATAAAACTGTTGTTATACATTTTATTATCAATGAAATTAAAAATTTTGTAATAAAGAGATGTTCAAGTAATACGTAAGCGCCTAATGGGGGAAAGAGATATATGAGTAATGCTTAAATAAGTTATTAAAATACTCTTATTTCAAAAAAAAAATTAAAATGCAAAAAATAAATAAATAAGAACAAAACGGGAAATAAATATTATGTCTGGAAACATTTTAAATATGAAGGAAATTCGGGGAAATATAAGTGCTGGAAAAAACTCCCTCAAAGAGTTTTAGGTCTATAGTTTGTCTACGGCGAGAACTTCCCTCACCACAAAGTCTGAGGCCGTCTGCTGCTATGGAAACAAGAATGGTGCATCGTAGGGAAGGTAGCTTCTCTTCACTCACAATAGACCGAAGAAAAAAAATTACCTTTCTCTCGCAGACTCTAGCCAAAACCTGTCCTAAATAATGACCGCACGCCCCTGCTTGAAGTAGTTATACCTCGTTACCCATAGTCACCGCCGCAGGTTCAGACGAATGGCTAGGAGAGTTCTTTAGACAAAGTTGAGTGTTGACTTACAGAAGGATTCCTAAAAAGTATTCTACTCAAAATATTATAAAATGAATGAAAAAGTTAATTTTGTTTGGGACAAAGCTACAACTTTAATTTGAATTCAATCCTAAAATTAGATTACTACAGTAAAAGTCATGGATATAGCTGAAAAGAAGGATGGAGGTTGTTGCATGAAAGGGTTTTGTAATTTGCTTACTTTTGCTGACAAGGCCCAGAGGGAGTCCAAAATTGTCAAATATATGATTACATAATATTTATTTGAATGACTTCTTATAAATTTTTAATACATTGGCTTCCATTTAATTTAGTTTGAGAATTAGGTAACTCTTTGTATCCTACATACTTTTCAATGAAACAAACTAGTTTATTTAAAATTATTGTAGAAAAAAACTGATATATTTGCAGTTGGTCAGAGAAGTTAAACATTTAAAAATTGAGTATCTTACTTTATTGAAATTTAAAGAGTTTCTTTTTCTCTTAGTTTTATTGCCTTTATTTTTGTTTTGTATTGAAATTATATTTCTTTACTGTAACTGATATTCTTTTCTTTAAACTTAGCTTCTTGATGATAATCAAACATCAGATGATGATCTAAGCATCACATCTGACTATGATGCGTAAGTGAATATATTGACATATTTTTGACTTGCTTATTTGGATATTTTGCATGTGTTATACAATTTTAAAATTTTACTTGTTCATATGCAATGGTATCTAATAAAAATTATAATTCCCATTTTGTATATTTGTTTAAAAATATTTTAAAGATTTTTTTTTTACTGTTTTACTAACTTTAATACTCATACTAACTTTACTAGTGCTAGGTTAATTTATTTATGCTTTTAAGACAAAAAACCTTTGAAATTTTTTTTATTTTTCACAATAAATAGGAATTTGTTTTACTGTTAGATTCAGAATGTTAATGTTAGATAAGGGCAATGTTAGATTCAGAAAATGATGCTCAGATTTTCACAAAGTCACAAAAACCTAATATGTTGCAAAAAGCCGCAATGGCTCAGGGGATAGAGTGTTTTCATTCCAATGAGGTGAACTAAGTTCAAATCCCAGCAATGGCTGGATACATATTCCGCATCTGGCCTGCACCTACCACAGTACAGACATGAAATATCTTGGGTCGGCTGTTCAACAGTGGTTAAAAAGTAAAATGAAATCTGTTACAAAAAGATTGGACAGTCCATTGGTTTAACTCATTGTGACTATTTAAAAGAAATTTGCATCCATTTAATGTTAAGACAATTATGCTAAAAATCCCACTATGACATATATGTCAATTTTTAAAAGCTATTATAGAAAAAAATGCAGAAATACTTTTGCTATTTATTAGAAGCCTACTAACTGTTGAAACAACTTCTAATTATGTTTAGGTCTTCTCAAAGTGCAGCTTCTAGGCCTTTGATAAACGTGTGGATACCATCAGCATTTCTTACTGGAAAGACTGCCGATATTCATCATGTTTATCAGGTATGGATTCTTTCTCAGATAGATTTTACTTATTGAACAATGTGTCTGGGCAGAGAAACCAGTCAATTGCGGCTCATTATTTCACTGTTCTATAAAGTAAATTATTTAAATAAATATGTCAAAAAGTTTCCATCTTTTTTTTTTGTTGACCCAATATTTTGTTGACCCAATATATTTGTTGATACAATATCTGTTCAGAAAGCCTCAAATTTATATATAAACAATGCTTAATCCCCCTTGATCCTTAATAATTTATAGGTTTTTCTAATTTGTAGCTTGCAGACTTAAAAAAAAGACATGACATCTTTTTTCCATATTTTCATTGCACAAACTTTGAAGTTAATTCACTTAATCACAAAAATGTCAACTATATCATTCAACCTCCTAGCTCTATCCGTATAGCAATCTTATTATATCAGATATAACTATTATACATTATCTGAAATAATAAAGTGCATTTTAAAAAAAGATACTATTATCAATTTTAAATTTTTTTATTTAGGTTTATGTTCGCATAAGGGATGATGAATGGAATGTTTATCGAAGATATGCCCAGTTTTATGCTTTTCACAAACTGTTGAAGAAGAAAGACCCTATTGTAAATACTTTCGACTTTCCACCCAAAAAAACTATAGGAAAAAAGGTGATTAAAAAATCTTTTTTATACTTTAAAGTTTATTGATTTAAAAAAAAAAAACTCAAAATATCTATGTTTAAGAATTTATTTAAAAGTACTTGAAAACAGAATGGAAAGGAATATTTCGAATTAAAGAAAAGGTAATAGACTAGTATAATAAACAAGGACAAAAAAGGGGAAGAAATTTCTAAGAAGAAAAAGCTATATGTATGTATGTATGTATATATATAACCATTTTCATGATAAGCAGGGTTCATAGTTTTTATCTGTTATATATGATTATCTTATCTGTTATTTTCTATTATGTAAATGCATTAATTCTTTTTTTCTTATCTCCAGAAAATATTTCTTAAAAGGGAGGGGGTTGTCAAGAAATTAATATAAAATGTTTAATTTTTCTGTTATTGAAATAGCAAGTATGATAGAACAAATTTTTGACATGGAAATTTGGAAGTCTTGAGTTCTAATGACCCATTAGCAGAATTACTGAAAAGAAAATATTTTTTGAAAATCTTCCATTTGGTGCTATGCATTTTAAAACTGTTGAAATGTAGAATCCACTATTACCTCACACTAACATTTTATGTTCTATATACCAATATTGATTTGCAACTGATATAAAACAATGACTCTTATCTATAGAGCAATCACTTTTTATCTTTGCATGCATGCAAATAAATATAGTAGAAGATCTTTATGATGTAAAACTTGAAAACTTTACGTTTCATATGATTTTTAAATCATAAAAAACTTTTCATGTGTCTTTAAACTGACCTACTAAACATGGCAGTAATATTAGTCAGGAATAGATCAATCATAAAATTCTTTAAAATAATTCTTAAAGGTAAATGCTTAACTCAAAAATATGCATTTAAATATGTATTATTTACAAAAAATAAGATTGAAATTTTCTAATTTATCAATTTTGGTATGCTTAACTTTTAAAATCTTAATATTTAAAAAAAAAATTAAACAAATAATGTAAAAAGTTAATAATTCTTGCTTCATTGCAGAAATTTCTTTAAAGCAATTTCAATACCTAAAGTTCAGCACCTGTTATGTTAATGTTGAATTGCAATTTATAGGATTGTGTTGTTGTTAAGTCAGAGGGGGTGCGATTGTTCTTGTTTTCCAATGGCCCATTTATGACTGAGGATTGGACTTCTGCCCCACCTATGTGTCACACCCGTTTATAGGGGGACCCATTCATAAACCCATTCTTCCACAGATATTAATTTTGAACTAAACCATAGAACGATCAGTCTCCAATTGCTATAGAATTACTTTATAAAGATCTTCTAGTGTATTTCTACTTATCAAATTATTTTCTTATAGAGCCTTGTGTAATAATTAATGTGTGCTTAACAGGATGCAAAAATTGTGGAATTGAGAAGAAAGCGCCTGCAGCACTATCTTCGCTGTGTCCTAAATTGGTTGTTGCAGTCCAACTCAGACCTTCTCAGCAACCCAGACAAGGAAACTTTCATTTCTATTCTGCCATTCTTCAGGTAACATTTTAATTCTATTTACACTACACAGGGAAAAACCTGGAAAATACAGGTATTTTAAAACTCACCTAAAATAACAGGGAAAATGCAGGGAATTTTTATTTTTCTTTACAAGCTGGAGAAATACAGGGAACTTTGTTTATTCTTGTTTTTAAAAAAAAAATGGTGACCGCTCAAAGCAGATACTTTATGTTAGGGGTGCACAACCTTTTTGAGTGAAGGGCCAATTGCACAGCATGTTGACTAACGAGGGACCGCATGTGTATTTTAAAATGTTTGCGGCAAATATGATAGTTTTTATCTTAAAATTGGTGTTGTAAACGCTAACTATTTTTAATTATTAGAATTCATTCAGATTTATGACGAAATTGGCAAAAATGAAGCACGTCAAAAAGTGATAAATTAAATATGCTATTTATAACTCCACGATTTGTAATATTGTAACGAGACTTCTAAAACCACTTGAAAATTGGTAGTTATAAATGCCAAGAAAAAAACACACTGGAAACATCACATGGATTTATAATAAAATTGGCAAAAATAATGCGAACCAAAAACTTATGACTCAAATTCGAAACTCGCACATCGTAATATCGTGTTAAAAACATTGGGTTTTTTAAAACCATACAGAATTTCATAAAAATAACCGTTGAAAAAAGTGATCGAAGAACAACAAAGACTTACAATAGAATCAGTGCAAACTTAACACATTAAAAAGTCATGTTGCAATTCAAAATTTTCCTTTTTTTAAAAAAATTTTTCAAAAAAAATAATTGTGTTCAAAAATTCTCTGAGATATTTAAGGATGATATTTCAACTATGCTTAACTATTTAATTTACTGTAGCTTTATTTGAGTACGCTCGGCTATTTCTTTTTCTCTCTTTAAGTTTTTCCAGCAATTAAAACTGGTATAGTTAGCCAAATATAGATCACACAAGGTCAGAGTTATTGTGTTTCCTCTTAATGTATTGTGTGCAATATGTACAGGAAATTTCTTTTTCCAGTTTTGAGTGGCAACCCTGATTTGATATTTCTATCCTGTGTAAAAATTAGGGTGTCTAGATTTTTCAATATTGGTCCTAGCTAGAAATGAATCTTGTTCCAATATTGAAAGTCATTCTAGGGCCAATATTGAGAATTAAACTAATTAAGTTTACAGAAACACTCGATAAAATTTTTTTGTTGTAAGGAACGTGTGGTTTATATATCAGATAGGTTCTGAATTGTAGATTTGTTTACATATAAACATGCATACATATAAACATTCTGCTTGATTTATATAGATTAACAATAATATAGTGAAATGAATCATCAACGCTTGAAGAAAGGTATGGTAAAAATAAAACAATATAAAAATATAAAAGATAAGAAATTAACACATCCTCTACTATAGAAAACACTATCTATTGTAAATAAATAAATTTGAATCTATGTTTATTAATATCCAAATTAACTGTTAACTCTTTATCATTTTTACATTGATCTATATTTTGTTACCCAATTGAAATTTATCAATTTTGACGCTAATATATTTTATAATTATCGTTATTCATAGTATTCTCGATATTATTGTATTCAATATATTATGTTGTTTTCGTAATATTATAATATTCTATAATAATGGTTTGCTAATGATTGTGGTATTATTATATTCCATATTTATAGTTGATAATGATTACATTATCACCATGCATTCGGCTTTTTCCATAAGATATCGTGATCAGATTCATGATATATTGTCAGAATATTTCTTGAAATATTGTTATTGCAATTGTTAAAAATATCAATATTCCACAATGTATTTGTCCAGCTCTTTTTGAAGCATTAACTTGTTTAAATTTTTTTCAGTGATTCAGTAAACGTGGAAAGAAAAAGGCATGACGCGAGAAACCGCGAGCCAACTTTATCTTTAGAACAAGATCAGCACTACACTGGACTCTAACATTCCTTTCTCGTGTATTGATTATGTTATATAAATATACATTTCTATATATGTATACATACTTATATATATATATATATTTGATCTTTTTTTATTTTATTTTCATTTAACCCTATTGTTGATGAAAATTCACTGCCTGTATAAATTTTGTTGTTCTTTTTTTTTAGATGTTATTTATTTATGTCATTAAATTATTGCCTGTAGAAATGATAATAAAAAAAATCATTGTCCATATGAATTTACTATGCAAATTGTATGTAGGCCTAATCATGCCTGATAATGAATAAAAATTGAAATGACATTTTTGTTACTAAATGGAGATTCTTATTTATTGTTTGTCGTAATTCACTCTCTCAACACGACAAAGTATTTAAAATTAAACTGATGGTTCTTAAATGCTTGTAGCTTCAGTTTTTCTGAACTGATTTGTATGAAATTTCAAATACATGTTATGTTGATCACATCATGAATTGTTTAAATCAGTTAAAATTTAAAATTCTGCCAACTTGGGGCACTCTGACAAAGAAAAAAGAATGATATCAATAAAAAAAAAAACTAGGAATAACTGAATACTATTACTAATTTAACACCTGTGTGCTCTAAGCATATGCATTGTTGATCAACAGTAAGCTGGAAGGGTACCCACCATGGTAATAACTTATATATATTATGATTTTTGATGTACTGCGCCATCTAATGACGAAATTTAAAACCATTTTTTCAAATGGAAACTTTTAGCTGTATGATCTACATAATGTGTATTACACTGATGTTTAAAATTAAGAGAATTTTTATAGGTTGAAAGTTAAAGGTTAATTTAATGGTAAAATATAGGCCTTTTTGTATATACAAGTAACACACAAAAAAGAAATTGATAATAATTAACCCTTTGTACCCCAACTAATTTTGCTGAAAGAATTGGCTAATTCTTTTTTTTAATTTTTATTTATATTACAATATGACAGACTGCCCTAAAGACTAACGCTCTTGGAATTAGCTGTTAGTTGCTTTATACCATACCACGGGAACGGGTATCTGAAGATACTATTCCACTATTTTTGGGAGATAGATGTGAAAAGTTCTGAACAAGGTTACTATTTGACTATCGTATGACAAAAACATTTCTTTCATAATCTTTATGTGCATTTTTTTAACATTAAATGTTTCATAAATTTGTTGATATTTCTCTCTTTTGCGTGAATAGTTTGTACTTTTTGAGGCATTTTGCTGCAATATATTTAATTAGCTGGAATAACGAAAGGTATAATAGCAGATGATAAAGCGAAGTGAGTGACTCAAAAAAATTCAATGTTTGCATTTGGCTCGCAGTAAGGGTTGTTTCAATTTCAGGAGCGGAGACATTTCTCCTCTTACTGCCGCACTTAAATGAACTCTTCGTCCGAGGAGGTGGAGCCAAGTGCCAACTCCTGGTGAACGAACTATATATGCTGAGAACATAAAAAATTTTCAGAATTTTTTTAGTTAAACAGGCACTTTCTTTATGAAGTGTAATATTTAAAGCGATAATTTAAAATATTTTATTTAAATTACCATACAGTTAAAAAAAATTGATTCTGCAATAAAAAATAATAACTTCCTAATAAATAGATTTCAAGATTACATACTATACGACGGATCGAACTCTCGCTCTTAGGACTTGCAGATTGGAGTCTCAAACTTTTTAGTCATTGCGGATTTTCCTGGGGCGCACCCTATTAAACCCCATTTTTGCAGCTTGGTGATGTAGTTTAGTAAGTTTGAACGATATGTCTAACCACGTATCAGAATTATAGTTTAATGTAGAAAGATGTAGGCCATTATGTATATCTAGAACATGAGGAATAGTCTTTTATTATAAAGGGAATATTGACATTACAGTTAGGCCACATTTTGGCCCAACTAATATTTCTATAATTTTGCAACTTGTCCTCATGTTTAAGTATATTGACATAACAAATAGGACCGAGTTTGGAAATCATTGGTTAATATAAGAAATGAGTTTTTATGCTGCCTAACTCTAGATCAGTTGTGGGTGTATCCTCCGATATACTTTGCTCATCTTCGCTATCATCGGACATTAAATCAGACATAGAAATAATTCAAAAGTAATGAGATGCATGTTACAGCTCAGAGAGGCGTCTATAGCAGCAGCGTCAGACTTGCAATTATTATAATTATCATATTTTCAATCCTCTCTTACAAATACAATAAAATAGAAAAAGACGAACGTCTGAACAGCTACCGAAAGCTTTTAAATAAATCTATCGCTCCTATTTTCAAAAAAATGAAAACTGAGAAAATGTTGGTTTGTTGAGAAAAAATTTTTTTGATCTGTCAGAAAAACGTAAAGTAGGATTTTCTTAAAAAGGGTGACTTAAGATCCGGGATTGCATTTGTATNAGAAATTTCCTAATTATTGAGAGACTTAGTCGTTAATTTATACAGTCAGATTCTTTATTTGAGAAAAAAAAATCCGGCGTCCGTAATGTAACTCTCTACATACTGTTCGCCGTAATGTTTACTCCCTATTAAAGAGGACATTCTTTTCAGCGTCAGGTCACGTTGACAACAAACACGTAATTTTTTCACTCCTCAAAAGATGGCAGCACTGCGCAACTTTGCCATATTCCGAGGTTTGCTTTGATCATTCACCGGACTAGTTATCAAATTATATATATATATATATATATATATATATCGTTTGTGCCGTGCATTACGAGAAAAGCGCCCGGAATACGAGCAAAGACATGAAAAAGTTATTCTTCTGAATGAAAACGCTAGGCCTGATGTTCTCAAAAGTCGTAAAAAATTTTTTGGAAAAGTTCAAGTGGGATATTTCAGCGCACCCGCCTTATTCGTCGGACATTGCTCCTTCTGATTACTGGTTGTTCCGTCGGGTGCAGCACGATTTGGCAGGTCATCGGTTCACTTCTTTCGCAGAAATCGAAAATTGGCTCCTAACTTAAATCGCCTCAAAAGACAAGACGAATTTTCGAGGTGGAATTCGAAAATTGCCTGAGAGGGGGGGGGGAGTAGTAGCCAGCGATGGACAATTCTTTGATTAATCTGTTTATTCATTCTGTTCTGAAATAAATGCATTTTTGACCACAAAAAAAATCGACCGAACTAATTTGTGTTCCTGATATATCTATATGAAACTGAAAACTTTTTACTTAATATGGTTTCCATAACATACACGAAACGAAAATATACAACAAATATTTATATAATATAGACCAAAAAGTATTAACAAGAATTTTATTTTAATATAAAACATTAAAGTTATATTGTGCGAGACCTATGTAATGTTATGTGAAAACTTACCACCGTTACGATATTCAATTCATAGATGTACATTTTTTGCATACTACTATACCAATGCTGCAAAATACCATTAATTGCATAATACCATTATAATAGATAAACATCACGATGTTAATTCCATGCATCTTAATTGCGTGAATATAGCTGAATATTATTATTTTTTTAATGTAATGTAAAAGCCTTATTTTGTTATTGTCAATAAGTTAAAATACTATTAAATGCAGCCATTTGAAAAATTTGCATAAGTAAGTCAAATTTCCTTTGAAATAATGGCGGTTCTATAGAATTTTGGAGTCAAAAGTTTAACTGAAAGCTTTTTATTTCTATACTGATTTGATCGAGAAATGGAAAGCTAATTCACTTTATTCATTGTATTTTAGTTTTAATAAAAGAACGTCTTTCAACTTAAAATGCTATAAAAGATTACATTTGCGTGTAATTGAAACATTACATTTCCATTTAAAATGTGTTTCCTGTTGTTATCATCCGTTAGTCATGTTTATTTATTTTGTTTAAGATAAATAAGCTTTCAAACACAAATGCTTTATATGCTTATTTACTTTGTTCACATCACAATAAGCTAACACAAATGCTTTATTTGTGACGATAAAGTATCGAATATATTAGGGATTTTTAAAAAATGTAAATGTGGGATATATATATATATATATCATGTTTCACACTATTACGCCGGTTGTTCCGGGGCGGGAAAGAAAAAGTACTGGTGGAAGAACTATTTCAATATTAATTAATATTCGGGAGGAGTTAATCTGTTCTCAACAATAACAATTCACAGTGAAGAAATTTATCACGGCGAAGAAGCAATTGAATAGAAAAAGTGCATCCGTTAAAAACAATTGGTAGATATGGGATTTTATTATTCCCGGAAAAAAGCAAAAAAATGAAATTTATTTCTTACCTGTTTTTACTCCGTTATTTGTTACCTGTTTTTTAGTGTCCTTTTTTTATTATTCCATTACGCTTTCTCAGCTGGATTTCACACACAGAAACACCCCATGCATGCTGGAATATCCAAAATGTTACAAAAGAAATCGAAAAAGAGCAAATAAACTGATTTTCCTGGATTTTTCCAGTTTCTTCCCACTTTCCAAATAAAAAATATTATTTCCTTCATGCAGAATATTCCGGAATATCGAAAAACACATTAAAAAATAATATAATTTAAAATAAACAACAAAATTTTTTTTTTGAAAAAGAGTCTCTCCCTGGGATTTGAACCCAGGAACCCTACCTCCACCAGCGAACTTGCATGTCTGGTGGCCTACCATCCAGTCCACGGTGATACGTGAAGCCTACCACAGTTTCGCTTCCAAATCTCTCTCCTCTCACCTTCGCAAAATACCTTTAGGGGCCCACTCAGACCCACTAATTGGCCTATAAAAATCTTCCTCTTCAGTCATGTTTGGACCACAGACCCCTACTTAGGGTCCGAGTTTAAAAATTGAACCTTGATATAAAAGGGAGCTAGGGGGTCTCGATATTTAAACCCTACTCGCGCCATTTTATTTTTTTATTCTTTTTTTTTATTCCAGCTTTCTTTGCTGGATTTCACACACAGAAAACACCCCATGCATTTCAGAATATCCAAAATGTTACAAAAGAAGTCGAAAAAGAGCAAATAATCTGATTGTCCTGAATTTTTCCAGTTTTTTCCCAATAAAAAAAGTATTTCCTTCATGCAGAATATTCCGGAATATCGAAAAACACATTAAAAAATAATATAATTTAAAATAAACGGAAAAAAAATAAATTTTTTTGAAAAAGTATCTGTCCCTGGGATTCGAACCCAGGATCCCTCCCTCCAGCAGCGAACTTGCTTGTCTGGTGGTCTACCATCCAGTCTGCGGTAATACATAGAGCCTACCAGAGTTCCGCTTCAAAAGCTCTCTCCTCTCATCTTCGCAATATACCTTTAGAGGCCCACTGAGACCCCCCTATTTGGCCTATAAAAATTTTCTTCCGTAGACATGTTTGCGCCGTAGACACTTACTTAGGGTTCGAGTTTGAAAATCATACCTTGATATTAAAGGGAGCTAGGGGGTCTCGGTATTTGAATCTTACTCTCACTATTTTTTTTTTATTCTTTTTCTTTTTATTATTCCATTACGCTTTCTTTGCTGGATTCTACACACTGAAAACACTCCATGCATGCTAGAATATCCAAAATGTTACAAAAGAAGTCGAAAAAGTGCAAATAAACTGATTTTCCTGAATTTTTCCTGCTTTTCCCAATAAAAAAAAGTTATTTCCTACATGCAGAATACTCCGGAATATCGAAAAACACATTAAAAAATAATATAATTTAAAATAAACGGAAAAAAAAGTAATTTTTTTGAAAAAGAGTCTGTCCCTGGGATTCGAACCCAGGACCTCTCCCTCCAGCAGCGAACTTGCTTGTCGGGTGGCCTATCAACCAGTCCACGGTGATACGTGAAGCCTACCACACTTTTGCTTCAAAAGCTCTCTCCTCTCATCTTTGCAATATACCTTTAAGGGCCCACTGAGACCCCCTGAATTGTCCTGTAAAATTTTTTTTCGGCAGACTTGTTTGGACCTTAGACTCTTACTTAGGGAAGGAGTTTGAAAATTATACCTTGATATTAAAGGGAGCTAGGGGGTTTCGAAATTTGAACCCTACTCACGCCATTTTATTTTTTTATTCTTTTTTTTTAATTATTCCATTACGCTTTCTTTGCTGGATTTCACACACAGAAAACACCCCATGCATGCTAGAATATCCAAAATGCTACAAAAGGAGTCGAAAAAGAGCAAATAAACTGATTTTCCTGAATTTTTGCAATTTTTTTTTCC
>NC_092209.1:84695243-84705818 GCF_043381705.1 Parasteatoda tepidariorum | reverse complement strand
GGCTATCCTTAGAAGAAGAAGTACGAAGAGAAATGTTTTCATCTATGGACAGAATTATAAAGGAAATAAAAGAACGCTTCGATCAGTTGCATGGCCTTGTAAGAAAATATTCGTGTATAATACCGTGTAACCTACTAAATGAAGAATTTGAATGTCAAATAAATGACTTGATTGACATTGATAAAGAACAGTTCCATATTGAAAGAAAAAGGATCCAGGTTTTTATGGCTGTACCTACACTAAAAGAAGAGGCAAAACATTGGAAAAACGGGGAGAAGGGCCCTCTTGATCTGCTAAAATTTATTCAGCAGTATAGGTTGGAAAATTCTGTTCCCAACATTGTAATTTTGTTAAGAATTTTTTTAACAATTTCAATCAGTGTCGCTAGTTGCGAAAGAAGCTTCTCAAAATTGAAGTTGATAAAAAATTATCTTCGTTCTACAATGAGTCAATTAAGACTACAAAATCTTGCAATATTGTCAATAGAACAAGAAATTACAAATAATATAAATTTTGAGAGCATTATACACGATTTTTCTAGTATGAAAGCTAGAAGAGTAGATATTATATAAATATGTTTACGAGTGCATACAAATATGTCTAAAAAAATTTACTCTGTGTATTAATTAATATTGATTAAATAACTTAATAATTTATTTATGTGTATTAATTTATAAAAACCACTATTTGATTGACTTATAATAGAAAGGGCGGCAAACTGGAGATCGCCCCGGGCGGCAAAAGTTCTAGGTACGCCACTGTATATTACAGTTTATTTCTATAAAGTGTTCACTCTTAGCGCTTCATTTTTGCTTATAGTTCACTTTTTCACATTTAATCATGTTTAGGCCGGGTGTTGTGCTCGAAACGGGACAGAAAAGAAGAAATACTGGTGGAAGAACTATTTCAATATTATATAATATTCGGGAGGAGTTAATCTGTTCTCAACAATAACAATTCACTGTAAGGAAATTTATCACGGCGAAGAAGCAATTGAATATAAAAATTACATCCGTTAAAAACAATTGGTATATATGGGTTTTTATTATTCCCGGAAAAAACAAAAAAATGAAATTTATTTCTTACCTGTTTTTACTCCCTTATTTGTTACCTGTTTTTTCCTGTCTTTTTTTTTATTACTACATTACGCTTTCTTAGCTGAATTTCACACAGAAAACACCCCATGCATGCTAGAATATCCAAAATGTTACAAAAAGAGCAAATAAACTGATTTTCCTGGATTTTTCCAGTTTCGTCCCATTTTCCCAATAAAAAATTTTTTCCCTACATGCAGGATCCTCCAGAATATCGAAAAACACATTAAAAAATAATATAATTTAAAATAAACAAAAAAAGGAAGATTTTTTGAAAATTTGACCGTCCCTTGGATTCGAACCCAGGACCCCTCCCTCCAGCAGCGAACTTGCTTCTCTGGCGGCCTACCATCCAGTCCACGGTGATACGTAAAGACTACCACAGTTTCGCTTCAAAAGCTCTCTCCTCTCATCTTCGCAATATACCTTTAGGGGCACACTGAGACCCCCTTCATTGGAATATAAAAATTTTCTTCTGCAGCTATGTTTGCGCCATAGACCCCTACTTAGGGTCAGAGTTTGAAAATTATACCTTGATATTAATGGGAGCTAGGGGGTCTCGAAATTTGAACCTTACTCGCGATATTTTATTTTTTTATTCCTCTTTTATTATTATTCCATTACGCTTTCGTTGTTGGATTTCACACACAAGAAACACCCTATGCATGCTAGAATATCCAAAATGTTACAAAAGAAGTCGAAAAAGAGCAAATAAACTGATTTTCCTGGATTTTTCCAGTGTCTTCCCATTTTCCCAATAAAAAAAAAATTATTTCCTACATGCAGGACCCTTCAGAATATCGAAAAACACATTAAAAAAATAATATAATTTAAAATAAACAACAAAAAAAAAAGAATTTTTTTTGTAAAAGTGTCTGTCCCTGGGATTCGAACCCAGGACCCCTCCCTCCAGCAGCGAGCTTGCTTGTCTGGTGGCCTACTAACCAGCCCACGGTTATACGTGAAGTCTACCACACTTTTGCTTCAAAAGCTCTCTCCTTTCATCTTCGCAATATACATTTAGGGGCCCACTGAGACCCCCTTAATTGGCCTATAAAACTTTTCTTCGGCAGCCGTGTTTGGACCATAGACCCCTACTTAGGGTCCGAGATTGAAAATTATACCTTGATATTAAAGGGGCTAGTCGGTCTCGATATTTGAACCTTACTCGCGCCATTTTTATTTTTTATTCTTTTTCTTTTTATTATTCCCGTTGGCTTTCTTTGCTGGATTTGACACACAGAAAACACCCCATGCATGTTAGAATATCCAAAATGTTAGGAAAGAAGTCGAAAAAGAGCAAGTAAAGTGACTTTCCTGAATTTTTCCAGTTTTTTCCCATTTTCCCAATAAAAAAAATTATTTCCTACATGCAAAACCCTCCGGAATATCGAACACACATTAAAAAATAATATAATTTAAAATAAACAACAAAAAAAGCGTTTTGAAAAAGTGTCTGTCTCTGGGATTCGAACCCAGGACCCCTCCCTCCAGCAGCGAACTTGCTTGCCTGGTGGCCAACCAACCAGTCCACGGTAATACGTGAAGCCTGCCACACTTTTGCTTCAAAAGCTCTCTCATTTCATCTTTGCAATATACCTTTAGGGGCCCACTGAGGCCCCCCTAATGGGCCTATAAAAAAATTTTTCGGCAGACATGTTTGGACCATAGACTTCTACTTAGGATCAGAGTTTGAAAATTATACCTTGATGTTAAAGGGAGCTAGGAGGTCTCGAAATTTAAACCTTACTCGCGCCATTTTATTTTTTTATTCTTTTTTTTTTATTATTCCATTACGCTTTCTTTGCTGGATTTCACACACAGAATACACCCCATGCATGCTAGAATATCCAAAATGTTACAAAAGAAGTCGAAAAAGAGCAAATGAACTGATTTGAATGAATTTTTCCAGTTTTTTTCCCATTTTCCCAATAAAAAAAATTATTTCCTGCATGCAGAACCCTCCGGAATATCGAAAAACACATTAAAAAATAATAAAATTTAAAATAAACAAAAAAAAAGAAAAGAAAATTTTTTGAAAAAGTGTCTGTCCCTGGGAGTCGAACAAAGGATCCCTCCATCCATCAGCGAACTTGCTTGTCTGGTGGCCCACCATCCAGTTCGCGGTGATACGTAAAGCCTACCACAGTTTCGCTTCAAAAGCTCTCTCCTCTCATCTTCGCAATATACCTTTAGGGGCACACTGAGACCCACCCTATTTGTCCTATAAAAATTTTCTTTTGTGGCCATGTTTGTGTCATAGACCCTTACTTAGGGTTCGAGTTTGAAAATTATACCTTGATATTAAAGGGAGCTAGGGGGTCTCGAAATTTGAACCTTACTCGCACCATTTTTTTTATTTTTTATTCTTTTTCTTTTTATTATTCCATTAGGCTTTCTTTGCTGGATTTTACACAGAGAAAGCATCCCATGCACTTTAGAATATCCAAAATGTTACAAAAGAAGTCGAAAAAGAGCAAATGAACTGATTTTCCTGAATTTTTCCAGTTTTTTAACATTTTCCCAGTGAAACAAATTATTTCCTACATGCAGAACCCTCCGAAATATCGAAAAACACATTAAAAAATAATAAAATTTGAAATAAACATAAAAAAAAGAAAGAAAATTTTTTGAAAAAGTGTCTGTCCCTGGGATTCGAACCCAGGACCCTTCCCTCCAGCAGCAAACTTGCATGTCTGGTGGCCTACTAACCAGTCCACGGTGATACGTGAAACCAACCACACGTTTGCTTCAAAAGCTCTCTCCTCTCATCATCGCAATATACATTTAGGGGCCCACTGAGACCTATAAATTGGCCTATAAAAATTTTCTTCGGCAGCCATGTTTGGACCATAGATCCCTACTTAGGGTCCGAGTTTGAAAATTATACCTTGATATTAAAGGGAGCTAGGGGGTCTCGAAATTCGAACCTTACTCGCACCATTTAATTTTGTTATTCTTTTTTTTTTATTATTCCATTACGCTTTTTTTGCTGAATTTCACTCACAGAAAACACCCTATGCATGCTAGAATATCCAAAATGTTACAAAAGAAGTCGAAAAAGAGCAAATAAACTGATTTTCCTGAATTTTTCCAGTTTTTTCCCTTTTTCCCAATAGAAAAAACTATTTCCTTCATGCTGAAACCTCCGGAATATCAAAAAACACATTAAAAAATAATATAATTTAAAATAAACGAAAAAAAAACTTTTTTGAGAAAGTGTCTGTCCCTGGGATTCGAACCCAGCACCTCTTCCTCCAGCAGCGAACCTACTTGTCTGGTGGCCTACCAACCAGTCCACGGTGATACGTGAAGCCTACCACACTTTTGCTTCAAAAGCTCTCTCCTCTGATCTTCGCAATATATCTTTAGGGGCCCACTGAGACCACTAATTGGCCTATTAAAAAAAATTTCTTCAGACATGTTTGGATCATAGACCCCTTCTTAGGGTCAGAGTTTGTAAATTATACCTTGATGTTAAAGAGAGCTATGGGGGTCTCGAAATTTGATGCTTACTCGCAGCATTTTATTTTTTTATTCTTTTTTTTATTATTCCATTACGCTTTCTTTGCAGGATTTCACACTCAGAAAACACCCCATGCATGCTAGAATATCCAAAATGTTACAAAAGAAGTCGAAAAAGAGCAAATAAACTGATTTTCCTGGATTTTTCCAGTGTCTTCCCATTTTCCCAATAAAAAAAATTATTTCTTACATGCAGGACCCTCCAGAATATCGAAAAACACATGAAAGAAATATTATAATTTAAATATATAATTTATGAATGGTTTCCATTTTCGAGATTGTAAATAAATAACAGTACAGTACCTCTTAAGTTTTTTAAAATTTCAAGTAATCCTTTCCTGAATCCAAAGTAAAGCACGTGAAGTACTTTTTTAATGAATCCAAAATAAAGCACATATTAATCCAAATTAAGTCTCAGGTTTCAAGGTCCAAGAAATGATAGAAAATTTATTTCGAGTTTCGGGTATACGTATTACGCAATATAATTCTACCATTTGATGCCCAGGTTAATGAATAAACAATCAATATGTGCTTCTATATTTATTAACAAACGTAACGATGAAATGAAAAAGAAATTTAATCAGATTTGTAATATTATATGCATTAATATTTTATGAACAATAGGTATAGAATATTTTTTAGTTCACTTTAAAAACGTAGCTTTTAAAGTTTTTCTTTTGTTATGCTCTGTGTCTGTCGCATTCTATTCAACGGAAACTGATAGAAATTTCAACTGACTATAAAATTGAAAACTCAGGATACTAATAAAACTCTCATTGTAATTCAACACAAATTTCCCGATAAAATCCCGCATAGCATTCTCCCCTCCCATATTACATATTTTAAAATTTCGTTCCATGTCCCTTTACTTTATTTTTTTTTATAATATTCGTCGTTGAACAGTCGACCTAATTTTATGGGCTTAAGACTACTAATGTTCAACTTTGTGGTCTTGTCATTTTTAGCCCAATCCAGAAGACAAGTGAACTTCTGGATCGAATACTGGGAGAAATTTGCCTTCGTGGAGTACACTGATGGAACTAACCCGCATTTGCGTTACGTGGAGAGGAAGACCACGAGAACCTCACACGGTTAGCCTGACGGCAAGGGGACTCTAACCCATGATCCGTCTACCACTGAGGATTTTTCACGTCAGCACTGTAGTCGGTGCAAGCAGGATGCGGAATTCGTAGCAACCAGCCCTCATCGGTATTGAACCCCGTTTCACCTTCATCAGATATCAAGTATTAGAGTTTATAAGTATCTGAACAAAAGGAAATGAACATGGTTTTACTGTCTCTGGTCAAAGTATTAGACGCATAGTAATATTCTATGCAAAATCTTAACTATCAGGTGATACTCTACAACTTTAGTATTTTTACGCGGTTTAAACCGGTCTGTATTTGTTTATGTTTGTGTATTTATTGGGGTTAACATAGTAATGCAATACGCTAAAAATAAATACAAATGGGAAGTATATTAAAAATCTCCTCTATAAAAACTCATTACATTTAGGTTTAAATACATTTATTATATTTTAGATTTGCAACATTTATTTATATTTTAGATTTAGAGACGCTATTTTTATAATTTATGTACCAAAATTTTGAAATAAATAAATTTCATGAACTATCCATAAACAACTCTAAATTGATATTAAGGTAAGAAAAGTTTTATTTAACTTATAATTCTGTTGAATAGTCATTACTTTTCAGGAAACGTGATTTACTTCAGCAACTTTTCGAAACTGTTACATTTAATAGCACATAAAATTGTCTGCTTTCTAAGAGTTGAAGAGACATTTGCATAATAAAAATCCATTGATTTTCGCACAATAAAAAATTATCAAAATACATGAAAAGTCCATCAAAATGCAATGTCTTACAGAGGTAGATATTTATGTCACATTACATTAGCCAGCATTACATTAGCCAGCACTTAAAACAAAATTTTTGAAAATACTTTTAGTCAATAATGTACACATTTATAATACATTTGTGCTCCGTTTATGTTATAAAGGAACTGTTTTAAATAAAAGGGTCTCACTTTTATTTGACTTTTCGAATGTGCATTATTTCTTTTTCCTGTATTATCTTTCATACTTTTAATGGCAACTCAAAACATTATTTAAACTCAAAATATCATTTAAATCAATTTGTTGCATGTGAGCGAAAAAAATACTTTTTTCATAAATGAAGCTTTTGAAATGTTTATTTTGCCTTTTCCAGATAAAGACCATAGATTAAATATTGCGATGACTGTTAATGGTAAGTATTAAAAGTACTTTACAGTCCCTGGCGATATTATGAGACGCCCTATGAGATTCTATGCAAAATTATAATAATCAGGTGATACTATAGAGCTGTATTGTTTTTACGCGACTGAAACCGGTTTGCACTGGTTTACGTTCATATATCAATTGGTTAATATTGTATTGCAATACGTTAAAAATAAACACAAATAGGAAGAATGTAAAAAATCTTCTGAATCCCATGAAAACCCATGACACGTATGTTTAAATATGAGTTAAGTATTGCATATGAGCTCGTGCAAATCATGTAATTATTAAAAAAAATACAGTGAGCCTAATAATTTGATCTAATTATTGTAATATACTAATATAATGCTTGATATAATAAATATTGTATAATTATATAATATATCGTCTAATTTATCTAATCGTCGAATTTATATCATACATCGTCTAATTTAACCGACTGATACACTAACGTAAACAAGTACAAACCGGTTTCAGTCGCATAAAAACAATTAAGCTGTATTGTATCACCTGATCATTAAAGATTTTACATAGAATCTTACAGTGCGTCTAATAACTTGGCCAGGGCCTGTATATTGGTCTGCATTATATTATTGTACATTTTTTCATTTAAAATCAATTTTTGTTTCAAGGTATTTTTAGTTTATAAATCATTTACAGTATTATATTATGAGCTCATTGTAATAAAATGCGAAACTAAAAAAAATGAGATACAAAACTGAAAAAACTAAAAAAATTAATGAACTTAAATCATTTAACTGCCTGAAGTCTTTTTAAAAATCTTGGAGACTAATCTTCCTATTCCCTTCGTTGTCGAATAAACAGTTCTTCGAGAGAGTTTAGGCAAATCAATAACATGTAAAATCTGCTCCCCCCGAGAGTTATTATACATTAAAGATGAGGCGTGCTGTGGACGGAGAAAATGCAGCTGAAATGCTTTTCAAAAGAAACGAGTACCGCGCTAAGCGCTGAAATCTCCTATACTTTTATGTAACCTAGATTTATTATTGCTTTTTAAATGTAATAAATTTTTAATTTTAGTTGTAGTACTTTCTTATCCCAAATGACCTAGTTTAGCAACACCGCCAAAATAAAACCAAAATTCCGTAAAAAGTCCAAAAAATAAAAATAGAATATAGAAAATAGAAAAAAATGAAAAAATAAAATAAAATTTTTAAAACTCGAGAATAGTAAAATTTAAGAATATGATTGGTGGAAGCCTGATCTGCATTGCACCCATAAGCACTTTATTTTATAATTTTTATTTTATAACTTACATTTTTTATAATATTTATATTTTTATATTTTTTATAATATTTATATTTTTATATTTTTTATAACAATATTTTATAACTTATCATATAACCCAATTTTCGGGTTTGCGACTACTAATGTTCGACTCCGCAGCCTTGCAATTTTGAACCCGATACAGAAGATATGGGAACTCTTGGATCAAGTATTGAGACAAATTTTTCCTTCGTGGAGGACTTTTTGATGAAATTAACCCGTATTCCCACCGTTAGCCTGATGGCAAGCGGACTTTAACCATGATTAGGGCTGCAGGTTTATCGCGGCGCGAATTTCCGCGAAATTGTCATCTTTTTTCCTAAAATCCGCGAATTTCTCAATATGTCTTGATTTGCGCGAAAATTGCTTAAAATTTGATTTTTTTTTCTTCTTCATTTTTTATTTATTATTTTTATTAAACAGAATTTTTTATTTTCCTGAACCTTAAATTGAACATGTAAAATTGATTAGATATTTAGGGGAGTGAATCAATAGCAAAATGACATGAAAATAGTTCAGAGATAAGAGACAATCACAATCTTGACAACTAAGGTGGTCTTTCTACACTTAGGGATGGTAATTACTTTCCTGAAGTCAGTAAGAGTACAAAAAAAAATTGGAATCACAAAAGAAGGAAAATGTTATAAATCAAATCCTTGACAGAAAAATTGTTATACATGCTATTGCACTGGGCAATGAAATTTCTACTGCCTTTCTACATATCCAGTTGACTTTTCCTAGGCGGCTTCCTGTGATTTCTTAAACATGGATCAGTTTCTTAGAGGAAGGGGGGGACTAGTAGTTAGTAGGGTAGTTAGTACTTGTAACTAGTAGTTTGAATGTAGAATGTTTGAGTTTTCACAGCAATTACTTCTTACAAAGCAACGGTCAAGGAATTGCGCGTTGGTGAAGGAAAATTGATCGAGTTTTGGAAATGAAAGACCGAATGCTCCAAAATTGGCAAAAGTGGCAATTCGAAGTTTGTCGGTGCCTAAAAACAGCGTTGATGCAGAAAGATCGTTTTCTAAGTATAAAAATGTATTAAGTGATGAAAGGCGAAAGATAAATGAGAAAAATCTGATAATGTACAATACTTTGCACCAAAATTCTGTTCATTTAATTAAAAATATTAATATTGCTTGAAATTGAAGGAAATACTTTTGTTGTGTATTTTTAAGTTATTTTTTATTATTTGCGCAATATCTGTCTTTTGCACCATTTGTATAATAAATTTTTTTATGTTTAGAATTTGTGTAATTTTCAAAATTTCCCACGATTTTCCCGCCAATTTGGGTTCTTTTTTCCCGCGATAAACTTGCAGCCCTAACCATGATCCGTCTACCACTAAGGATACTTCACGTCAGCACTGTGATCGGTTCAAGCCGGATGCGGAATTCGTATAGACTGGGATTCGAACCCGGTTCGCCTCATTGGAAGGCGACCGCTCTATCCCCTGAACCATTCTACTTCTGTGCTACTTCTGTGTGATCGTAACCAACCCTTTAAGCGGGTTGTATAGCGTGGGCGAAGCTACTCCACCGATGTGGCTTAGCCACAGGGGCCCACTGGATGACCAATAAGAGAGAAGGAATTGTGTCGTTTCTGAGGCCAATGGGGAATGGAACTAAGTGCCCACCATTAAAAAAAATGCTTCTTATTTAAAACAAATTATTCGAATAATTTCCAAAATAAATTAAATGCGAAAGTGAAAAAGCAAAAAATTGAACACATTTTTTTAAACTTAAATTTTAATTTTTATCGTTCATGTATTTTGTCTTTTAGATACTGAATAATAGCGATAAGAAACAAAAAGAGAATAGATATGGCCTCTTTAAAAGAAAAGATTAAGAATGTATTTAAGAGATCTTATATCATAAGTTTCGCCGAAATGGCGACAACATCATCACTGACAAGAGGATTTTTCACACTTGGCATATTTGTGTCGTGCTTGGCTGGTTTCCTATATCAAATGTACCAGTTTTCTGTGATTTATCTGCAATATGAAACTGAACAGAAAGAACTCTCTACAAATCCTACCTACGTGGAATTACCGGCAATTTCATTCTGCAATATCGATTCGTAAGTGTTTTAACCTTTCTTGTTTGCTTTTACCAGATAATTAGTATCACGCCATAACCACGAAAGCACTCTAGCACTCCACACTCTAGCACTTGACTCAGCCACTTTAACCTCTTCTGTTGCTTTTAGCAGATAATTAGAACCATACCTTGACCACGAAATGCCATGACCACTCTAGCATTTGACAAATTGATGTGCAATATATGTACAATACAAGCACGGCTCAGTGGTGTTTCCCTGTGGTAAATGCTAAGTGCAGATCGTAGTGCACACATTGTATATATATATATATATATATATATATATATATAA
>NC_092209.1:84688254-84694808 GCF_043381705.1 Parasteatoda tepidariorum | reverse complement strand
TGTGTCTCCTTTTCTCTCATTAGAACGAAAGTTATTCAGGGTGATTCGTTTTTTTTTTTGCGGACTGTACCTTATGCTTTTTTCAATGTATTATTAAAACGATTTTTCACTTACTGCCTCTTTTCTTTATGGTGCGTCTGTGTACATCACCGCTTTAGAAAGCATTTCCGAAGCCACATTGCTATACAATTTCGAGTCGTCAGGATGCACCCTACCCCTCTTAAGAGTTCTGAAACGTTTAACTGAGACACCCTGTATATAGATAATAAAACTCGAATAAGAAAAATTAAAAATGCGCAAAATAAAATAAAAATGAAACCGATTTTATTCGTTAATAAGTAGAAATAAATAATAATAAATAAATAATAAAATTATAAGCAAATAATAACATTATTAAAGCGACACAAAGCATACAAAATTGAGAAAAAAGAGAAAAAAATAACATGCTAATTATGATAAATTATTTAAAAATGTACTTTTGTTACTAAGTTGCCGGATTATAAAGCATTAAATGAAAGCGTAAGAGTTGTAGTTGTTGTTGTAGTTCATTTACGTCGCACTAGAGCTGCACAATGGGCTATTGCCAACGGTCTGGGAAACATCCCTGAGGATGATTTGAAGACATGCCATCACAATTTTGATCTTCTGCAGAGGGGATGGCACCCCCGCTTCAGTAGCCCGACGACCTGCATGCGAAGTCGAGCACTTCACGGTAGAACAGTTTAACAGGGACCAATACCGCACACCCTCGGTCCCTACGCAGACTGATCCAAGTGGTCACCCACCCGCACACTGACCGCAGTCAGTGATGCTTGACTTCGGTGATCTGCTGGGAACCGTGTCTTAACGATCAGTCCACTGCGGGACGAAAGCGTAATGTAGAGCAGAGGGACAAATTTTTAAGACGTATTCGTACTGAAGTCGAAAACCGATCTGATTGGTTGCTTAGCATGGATTTATTGGATTTGGATAATCGCATGGTAATAACTAAAACTGAATAACTGTTTTTTTTTCATTCATAAAAACGGGTACTTTAACTATGACATTTTAATTTAATAATTGCCATTGAATTTAAAAAATTTTTGTCTAGCTATATTTGTTATTTTAATTTTATGTTGTGGGAGATGGTTCTTTTAAATTTTCCAATTCAGCTTGGAAAATTGGAATTCTTCTCGGAGCAGAATAGTAGAGAAGGCAACTTTAGTACTGAAACAAGCACTTTTTGTTAAACCGAAAACGGCTGTAAGTCTCTCTTAAATTTTTATTTCAGCTTGCTGTTTTCTGCATTATCAATGTCTGACTTTAAAAAAATAATACTAGTTTTTTCAACATAACACATTTTTTTTTCCAATAATCTCGAGCTTTATTTTATTATTTATATTTCTTAAAGGTATCGGAACAGTGAAGTATGCAAGATGGATGACAGCTACCTAGAATACGGTCCTCAAGCAGGTACTTCCTGTAAAAAAATCCCAAACTATGCGAAGAAAGTTTCAAGAAATATAAAGTGGTAAATATTCATAAGTTTAATTCCTTAAAATGAGGTTTCTTCAAAATGAAATATCATGTTAAAATTAATGCTCATAGCTTGCTATATTTAAGCTCGTTTATTACACTATATATCAGAAAAATCAGTGGTACAGGGCATCTGAACCAGTTTGATAATTGGCCATAGGAATTGACTTCAGAGCTGAAGTGAGTTCCGTCAGTAAAAATTTGATGGTCTGCGTTATGTACGTTCTAATTTATTCCAAAACTGTTTTGACGGATTCAGATCGAGGCTCTGAGAACAGCAGTCTTGTCTTGGAATAGTTTGTTGAAGCAGCTATTCTGCTGAATTGGGAAGGGGCCTTCACGAATAAATTACCTTTAAGTTCAGCCGACCGAACTGTGAGGGGTCGGGGAAATGGCCTTGCAATGGAAAAGTTCTGGGTTAGGAATCCTGGACATAGCATGGATGTTCTTTCATTCTCCGTATTATCTGTCCTTACTGTAAGAGTAACGTTGGCACACCTAATATGGTATTCTTGAAGGAGTGGCTAATGAGTCTGCCCTGTAAAATTTCTGAATAGACGAAATGTTAACTCGGGTAGGCATTGGAAGATAAAAAAAATGTTTTGTGTTCATTTGCTCAGAGTTCATCGCAGAGTTCTTATTCCACAGGAACAAGTGAACCACGCCCATCCATGAAAAGCATCCTTATACTTGTGGCCAGATACACTCCCAGTAAGCATGTAACCTAACGGCAATCTTTGATCGGAATTTTTTTTTTATTGTCACGAAAATGTTTGTCCTAAAAACCTTTTTTGAATAAAGCAAAAATATTGCAGTTTCAAACCTTTCATCCTAAAAGGATTAAAAATTATTTTATAAAGCTTTTTTAAAAAGTTTTGTCACTTAAGTAAAATGGTCCCTTAAGTCCATAATGGCGTTTTGGCTGACTAGCGGTAGGATAAAATTGCACTGTCCATTAAAATTTCATGACAAGGTGGATTTTAGCTGCGCATACAAGACTTTGCGAAAAGAAACCTTATAATTACCCAGATTCAAGATTATTTTCACCTTGAGACTAGCTGTATTCAAGAACTTCTTCACGCCTGAGAACCCTGAGTCAACCTCGATTTAAGGTTTTTATATAGAAGGTTGTTTTTTCCAAGGTTTTGGATTAGGGTAATGAGCGTAGAAAAGAGCAGATTGTCACAGGTTAAGGTTAGAAGGCTTACACGTAAACCGCACTAAAAACGGTTTTTAGGTTTACATTAAAAGGTTTTTTCTGAGTAGATATAAACCTTATTTTGCTACCTGGGACTTTCTTTCTTTCTTCCGGATATATTACTTCAAACACACTTTCTTCTCAGAGCCCCAATCTCATAGAACTCTTCAGAGATAAATTAAAGAGCGGATATTGCCGACAACTAAATCAAATATTCACTTAAGCTGTGATTAAAACTTGAAACCCAGTTGTTATGGTGGTGCAAGCAAAATAGTCTGGGGGTGTTTCTCGTGGTTTGGCCTGCAACTGCTAGTTTCTGTAGTTGGAAACATGAATTCTGAAATGTGTGTGGACATTCTTTACAATGCAGCACTCCAAACTCTCTGGCAATATTTCTGGTAGGGCCAGCAGGATAACTGCCCCATTCATACATCGAGGCTTGCATAGACGTGGTTTGACGAAAAGGGTGTTCAAAAACTGAACTGGTCTTCAAAGAGCTCAGATCCCATCGAACACCTTTGGTACGAATTAGAGAGCAGATTGCGTAGCCAGTCAAATCGACCATCCTCACTGCAAGCTCTCACATCAGCTGTGATGGAAGTCAATTGCTGCTCCATCCACGCATCGAGGCTTGCATAGACGTAGTTATACGAAATGGGTGTTCACAAACTGGACTGGCCATCTCCTATAAAGCATCCCATCTCCTATAGCCCAGATCCTATAGAACATCTTTGGTACGAATTAGAGCGCAGATTACGTAGAAGTCAAATCGACCTTCCTCACTTCAGTTGTGATGGAAGTCAATTCCTATGGCCATCCACCAAAAACTGTTGGAAAGTCACACAAGTGCACACTGTCAAAAGGAGAAACAACATCATATCTTGTTGAATTGTACCATTGGTAATCTGAATATTTTTGACCAGGTATTTAAATCTTTCTGATGTTGTCCGATATAAAATAGTATTCTAGAACTGATGCTTGTGTGATGTTTTTATTAGACATCAAAGTCAGATGTAAAATAATTCATACAAAAAATATTAAATTTGATTTTCAATTTTCTACAATAAACAGTATTTAGAAACCTTGCTAATTGAGGTCAGCATAAGCACATGCTTAGAACAATCTAAAATTTGTATTCAGTTACCGTGATAAATTTGTTGTTGTTGTTGCTTATGCCCCTTGCCAATAGCAGCAAGCCAACTTGAAATTAAGTGAGTTTTTACGGCATAGGGTGCGTTTCTTGTTTTCGCAGTGGCGCCATCTATGGTCAAGAATACGACTTCAGCCACACACGCGTCACAGCCTGTTTCGTAGGGAATTATTCTCCGTACATTCAGTGCTAAATTTTAAAAAAAGGAGCTATAATGCTTAAAAAGTGGCAACCTCTAACAACAAGATCTTTAGTATGGTCAGAGACCTGATTAATCCTATAAACAAGGTCAGAACAGATTATCATCAGCTTGAAAACAACATTTTAGGCTTGGAAGGCTAATTTTTTAGATAGATTTCCCTCAAGAAGTAACTTTAGACTAAATATTCAACAGTTTTAGTGGAGGTTTGAAATCCCTTTTGACCTTTCTTTCTTACTTTACATGCGATTCTTACTTACTATACTTGCGCTACTATATATTTTTAATACTATTTCGAGTGTCCATTTTATTTAATAGACAATCATTTACATCTGCTCCTCAATACAAAATATGACGAAACGAGTTTCTGTTTTGATTAATTTTATAGAGGTCTGTTCAAACTTTGCGTATGTGAATTTTTTAATTATTTACTAACAGTTTTATTGATATAGAATTAGTGTTATATTTGCTTTTTCAGATAAGGTTGTGCGTTTGTTTTTTCAAATTTGAACTAGCGTTCTGTTTTATTAATTTTAGTTTCTAGTTCTAGTTTTTAAACTAAAAATAAATCCAAGATGATCCCTTGAACCCTAAAATTATATTAGAAAAATATTAAAAATATTTAAAATGCTTTTCTCTTCATTTAAATGAGTAATAAGTATTTTTTTCAAATGCTTACTAAGATAAAATACATAGCGAAGGGTTTGTTAATGGCCTCAAATTTCTTCTAAAGAGGTCTGCACAATAAATATTGAAAATTCCATATTCATGTATAGTCCCAGGGTCAAATTATTAGACGCAATATAAGATTCTATGAAAAATCTTAATTATCAGGTGAAACTATACAGCTTCACACTGATGCCAACTTGCTCCGGACAGCAAATAAATATTTTAAAATGGTAGTTTATCAAATCTGATTCTTGGTTTAATAAATTCAATTCAGTAGATTTTCATTCACCACTATTTCTAAATAATTCGTAGGCTTATATAATTCACCACCACTTTATAGTAGTTATGTCATGCTTTACCTTTTAAAAAGCAAGCCAAAATAGTAAAATATTAGCAAAATTTAGTTTGTAGTTATTTACCGTTTTTTTAAAAATTATTTTGGTGCTTCCGGAGCAGCTGGTATCTCTGGCTTTATTGTTTTTTACGCGTCTGAAACAGGTTTGCACTTGTTTACGTTCGTGTATCAATTGGTTAACATTGTAATGTAATACTTTAAAAATAAATACAAATAGGAATTATGTAAAAAATCTTCTGTACAAAAAATCCATTACATGTATGTTTGACTCTAAAAGTATTGCATATAAACTCGTGCAAAGCATGTAAACCTTTTTATCACCCTTATATTTTAGATCTGTAATATGTTAGAAAAAACGGATATGAGAAATAACGCTTAATTAATTATTTATTTAAACAGATATATGAGCTATTTCTGCAACAAATATAACAAAAGCAATTTCAATGCTATCTTAATCATCTTTAGGCGTTTTGTTTGACACATTTATCAAAAGTTACATAACTATGAGCAATCGAGTGACTAATTAACTGTCCTTAGAAAGTCTTTTACGAATTTTTTTCTAGCGTGTCAATTATATCCAGCTCATCAACTGTTCTTTGAAAGGCTTTTTTTCGAATTTTTACAAGCGTTTCTATTGTATACCGCTCATCCACTGATCTCTGAAAGTCTATCAACTTTGAAAGTCTTTTTCGAATCATTACCAGCGTATCAACCAGTGTAACAACTCTTCCAGAGTATCAATGTTATCAAGCTCAGCAATTGCCCCATACATGTGAGCATTCTTTGTCTCCTTATATTCAGCAACAAGTGCATCATCAGGATTATCATCCTTAGGAGTCACCTTGGACTCCATCAATCCAGTCGTCATTTGTTCCTTGAGAACCTCATTCCAATCTCTTAAATCAAACTTTCCATCATAAGTCTTGGTAGACTCTTTCTCATCGTTTCGAGCTTTTTTAAACTCTCTAATTTCCAAATCAACTGCCATTTGTTCCCTCAGAACATCGTTCCAATCTCTTATTTCAAAATAGTTCTCATCCGAACTCTCTCCCTTCCTAAAAACTTTTGCACTAAAAATAAAAACATGTTTTAGTACTCTTTCAAACACTGTGTTTACCACAACATTTACCCATTACAAATGATTTTATATAAATTCTAGAAATGAGCCGCGATGGCTCAGGGTATAGAGTGTTCACCTTCCAATGAGCTAAACCAGTTTCGAATTTTGGCGATTTGTAGGCAGTCCCTTTGCCGTAAGTCTAACTGGGAGATTTTCGTGGCTTCCTTCTGCATGTAAAGCAAATGCGGGTTAGTTTCGTTGCATTAAAAAGTTCTCCACTAATATCCCTAATACTATTTGAATCAGGAGTTTTCTTGACTTCTGTATTGGGTTCAAAATTACAAGGCTATGAAGTTGAGTAGTGGTAGTCAGCTATTCAACGACGGTTTATATATATATATATATCAT
>NC_092209.1:84625692-84687814 GCF_043381705.1 Parasteatoda tepidariorum | reverse complement strand
CTTGCGATATATATAATATTAGAGCATTGCTTAAAATTTTGCTCAGTTAAATTCACCTTTGTGGACATTATTCCTAAAAGTAAATTAAGAACTATAAATTGATAAATATTACGATTGATTAAAGTACACTAAGCTATTTTATTGGATTACTATTTACGGTTAAGTTTAAAATTGAAGCTGGAGCTAGCGTAGATTTTCCATTCGAGGTGAAATGCATTTTTTATGGAAAAAAATTGTTAAATTAATGCTACAATAAGATAATATTACTAATGTCTGATACTTACATCTTTTTTCGCAAAAATCGCAGCATATTTGCCATTTTTCAATCAATAGTTTAAGCAACTGTAAAATAATCACCTACAGATAGCACTTAAACTTTTGGAATGATGAATTCCGCTGCGAAACAATGCACGCTATAGTTTTGTTAAGCGGCAACAATTACTTAGTTTTTCTAAAGTTTTTGAACAATGTAAGATTAAAACTAATTGAACAATGGTATTGTTATAGATCGATTTAAAGAAACATTGTTAAATACCTAATTTTCTCGAATAGTATTGTTTAAAATTGACATAATTAATGCAAGATGATAACATGCAACACACTAGGGGGAACATGTCTTAACAGAGTACCCAATAATCTTGAAATTTTGAGGATTTTATAAGTTTAAAAAAGTAATGTAAAAAAAAAAGATTTTTCTTCTTCAAATGTTGAAAATTGTTTACCTCTGCTGAATGTGAGATGTTCCTTACGAGATCGTTGCAAACGAATTTGATTTTTTTTATATAATTATTATTATTTTTTTGTTAAGAAATAATACATAAAAAAAATTTTATTTCGTTTTTTTCTATTGACATAAGTTATTGAAAATACCAGTGTATGAAAAAGGAAATTGAATCTCTTTATTTAATCTAATATTTAAGACATTCTTTAAATTTTTCCCTTTGAAACTAAAATAAAAATTGCGATTCTTTGTTTTATATCTATGGAATGCAAGATATTCCTTACGAGCATCCCGTTGTAAATTAAATTGATTTTTTATGCAATTATGATTATTATTTTTATTGTTAGATAATAATTTATACAAATTGTTTTGTCTGTTAAGGATGTTTTGAGAGGACATAAGTTATTGAAAATACAAATTTCAGAGAAAGAAAATTGAATCTTTTCTTTTTAAATCTAATATTTCAAAACGTTGTTTAAATTTTCCCCTTTAAAAACGAAAATAAAAATTCCAATTAAGAAAACAAATTCATAAATTAGACCACCCTTGTTGTTAACGTATGCCTGTTTAAGCAGAGATGTGGGATTGTTCTTGTTTTCCAGTGGCGCCATCTACGGCCAAGAATTCGACTTCAGCCACACCATACGTCACACCCGTTTATAGGGCGGACCCATTCATACATCCATTCATTCATCCACAGATCTTTATTTTGACCTGAATCAGAGAACGATCGATCTCCAATCCAGTATTCCCAGAGGTATTGATTTGTTATGGGAACATGGAGGACTTTTGCGACTCGACAGATTTAGCGTGCATCAGTCACTTTACTGCACAGAGAGTCTTCGGCCGTCGGGGCTCGAGCCCACGAACTCTCGGACATGAGGCCCAGCACCTTACCGACCAGACTATCCCGGCCCTAGACCACCCTTAACAGGCAATAATATTCTTTTAAACTGAAACTAATCGAACTTGTAGTTTCTTTCTTCTCTTTCTGGAAAGCAAATGTAGAACTTATGTATTATGTAACTTAATAATTACTTCTGAATAGACGGAATGCACACACACTTTATGTACTTTTTCTCAGCCCTATAAGCAATTTGTAGCAAATAAATAAATAAAATTATTCAAAAATAAATAATTTTTCTTTAAATTTCTTATGGCAAGACAATTAACAAACAAATAGCTATACAAAAAATATAATAAAAAAAACAATAAAAAAAGATGATTGCCTTGAAACATTTGCGAAATTTTTCACCTATTATAACCATTATATAACCATATTATGATTATATTATGGTTATATAATGGTTATATAACCATTCCATTATATAACCTTATTATAAAACCATATGTTTTATTGTTGACTCCCTGGGGCTGAAAGGTAGCTCTTCGCGCTCCCGTGCCACAGGTCCTAAGTTCGATCCTCGGACCGGGCAAGGTTGACTCAGCCTTTCATCCTTTAGGTGGGTCGATAAATGAGTACCAAGCATGCTTGAGAACTAAACACTAGGGGTTCCGCGTTTGGCTGACCACAGAACCGGAACATCTGCTCCTGCACCCCAGTGCCCAAGGTCAAGAAAACTGAGATGGGCACAGTAGGCCTGGGACCTCTATGGGTTGTCGCGCCACTGAGTTTTTTTATTTTTACTTTAAAATATTATCGGGCGAAAATAAATTTCTAAAATAATTCTTTGCTTTATTGTATCCAGATGTCTCGTGAAATTTAAAATCTGATGTATCTTACGTATTTTTTTAAATATTTTTTTTTTCCGAATAGAATTGTGTGTCTCCTAAATTACTCGAAATGTTCAATACTGGAGTGGTGTGGGATGCTGCTGAAACGCTATCTCACAATGAGAGCATGTTTTATTCATGCTTCGAAATCATTGGAAACGAAAGAAAAGAATGCGGGTAAGTAGCATTGGGTAGTCAGAAAGGAAATTTGCGTATAGGTTGCACAACCTATGTATCCGCAAGGCGTTACCTGTGATCTTCGTAAGGCGATCACAGGTTACCCATTCATGTAGCTTAGTAAAAATAGAATAAAAATATAAAATAAAATATAGCGTAAAATATAGAATAATATAGAATAAAATGTGCTAAAATAAAGAATAAAATATACTAAAATATAGAATAATATAGAATAAAATATACTAAAATATAGAATAATATAGAATAAAATGTGCTAAAATATAGAATAATATAGAATAAAATATACTAAAATATAGAATGAAATATAGTTTAGAGCTATATTTTATTTTAATGAGGGTCTATAAGTAATGCAGGTTAGAGCTGAGTTTCAATCTAGTGGTGTTGGACCTCCAAGCATATCTTTAAAAAAAATAATTTTAACACTTGGAAAAAAAAAATAAAAACAACGAAAAAAAATACGATTCACTACAAAATGAAGAAAATTGCGATCTCCGCAAGGCAATCACAGGTTACCCATTGGCTGTTGTCTAATTTTTTTTTGGAAAAGAAACATTCTTGTGTTTTAATCTTGGAGATCCTTAACTGTAAGTCCTAAACTGCTCGGTACACAACTTCGCAGACTTATTTAAATGCAGCTCAGAAACATTCTGTGTAAATTCTTTGATGACTGAATAGACATTAAACAGCCAATTGAGATCAATATTAACTTTTTCGGATTGGTACAATGGTGTTTGATGGAGAGAGCAAGTTGCATCATATACCCGTTTCGGATTCACAAGTTCATACATGAAATATGATTTTAAAGCTAGGCCTTTTTTCAATTTTACATGAATAGTGAATGAATCATTTATATGGCGTGGAAGACAGTCTACGGTCTTGTGCAAGTTATTGAGTACGTTGACAATGGATCCTTTTATCCCTAACTGGTGATCAGCAAAACAGTTCTCGCATTTGCATGAAAGGGATTCGGAGAGTCACCATTCACTCTTCGGTAGGGTTCAATTCTCTCCTTTCGTTTGCGAACGGAATCCTGTCAATCAGTTTGGACCACCCTCTTTATTTGTGATATTCACCTGAATTAGTATTGAAAACAATCCAGTTTGAACTGTAGGGTAGAATTTCTGATCCTTAATTAAAACAATAAAAATATCGCTCAAATGATGAAATTATCCTTTATTCACAACTCAAGATGTATTTATGGAATCTCTCTGGTCCCATATCTCAAAAATAAACTCACCATCTTAATGCATAACAAAATTAAAAGTGAAAAAAAGCATTCTAAAAAAATTATCAAGCAGCAGCGGTCGCCATAGCAACGCATGCGCACTGTTTACTATTATTCTTGATTATTGTTGTTGAAAAGTGAGGACGCCATGAAATCCAAACCAAGACCCATTTTGCCCATGGGTTAAAATACCTTTTACCCATTGGCGAAATCAGTCTTGCTTTGGGTTTGATGGCGGGCGCAACTTATTTGGATGTCATCACACTTTTCAACTGTGTTCAAGAGTAATAGTAATTCGCGATCGCAACGAACTATAGGGGGCGTTGTTGTATGAGACGCATACCTGCGATTTCTATATGAACCGTCATTCAGTTACTCTGGAGACGTTTGGTTTCCTTCTTTATTGTGACTTATTAAATTTAAAAAAGAAAAATGTTTGATATTCTTTCTTATGCAAACGAAAACAAAATGGTATCTCTTTTTATTAGAGAAGGAATATCCAAAACACATCGGAAAAATATTTGTACATTAACAGAAAAAAATATGTATATTCTTATAAGAGTTAAAACCTAATGCCCGAGAAATAGTATTACTAAATTTAATGATATAACATGAAAGGCCCATTTAAACTTTACATTCTATAGTTTTAAGAATCATATTAGTTCAAAAATTAAAATGAACAAAAAGTATACATAAGCCTCATAATTTTATGAAATTTAATTTTGTAAACAACGTTTTTTGACAACAATTTTTATCAAAAAATTTCAAGTTTCAATAAAAATCATTATTTAGAAACTAAGAAACGTAAAATAAAGAATGCTGACGAAACAAAAACAAAAAAAAAAAAAAAATTCTTTTTTGTCGCCATTTTTAGTGCTACGAATATTCGTCTTTGGGATTTGCCAAAAACAAAACAAGATGCAATTTTATTTTTTCAGGAGGGAAATATTTTACCGAAAAAACGAAAATGTACCAATTCCCACAACATAAAACTTTATCTTGGTAAACGTACGTTTTGGAAATGTTATTTCATTTGGAATCTTATTTATCAGAGTTCATATGGCGATATGATTGTTTTGAATCTATGCTAAACTCTATATCGGTTCATTTTCGACCGAAATCCGATTGACTATTTTGATTTTAAATAAAGTGTTTTATTTTATGAATTGTGGCAAAAATTTTAAGTGTAGATTGGTGGCACTTAAAAACCGCCAAATCTGTAGCGACGGTGGCGTTAATACGTAAGTACCGAATTTTTATTCCATAATTTTCTGAATCATATTACTTGAAAAATTTGAATATGCAAGAAGTATGCACAAACACATAATGTTATACCACTTATGTTTTCAAGAAAAGTATTTTGACAACAATTTTTATCAAAAAATTATAAACTATAAAACGGAAAATAAAGAATTTAAGAAAAAAAACGATTTTAAGAATTCTTTACATTGAAATAAAAACTTTCATATAGTTTCTTTTCTTATTATTCTTATAGTTCTTAATCAGACGTAAAAAAGCATTCTGTAGAGAACTATTATCAAATAAAAAAAAAAAATTTTACAAGCTAATTTTTTATTATAAAAATCATAACACTTACCTACTTCATAAATCCGCAGAGTTCCAAATGAAATGTTCTTCGCTTGAAAGTTTTATTTTCAAATAATATGTACATAGATTATCCCTTTATTACTTTTAGATAGCATACCACACATCAAAATTTTATAATTGTAAGATCTCGATGTGAATTTGAATATGTAGTTTAAAAACAGAACAACTGAATTCTTGTTGAAATTATCTATTCTACTAAAAAATACTTACCAAGAAAACGATAAAAAATTTATTAATCATCAGNCAAATGGCACTATTTCAAGTAACTTGGATAATTTTTTATTGTTGTTTTCCGAATTATATGGATACAGAAATATATACTATTCTATAACAAAGAAGAATATTCTATAACTATTGCAGTTCTTGACGTTCTGAATTCACATTTATTTATTGGAATGACGAAAGCAATGTTGACTTCATTTTAATTTGTAATGAATTGAAGAAAAAAAAATTATTTTACCGTAATACACACATCTGTAACAGCAAGTGATCATGAAATTGGAAGTTATGTTATTGGTAATAGAAAAATAAAAATTATTAAGAAATTGTTCTTCAAATGCTTGACGTGTTCTGCTTCAGTGTTTGGCATGTTCTGGTTAGTTTTTTCAATTTCTTCAGCTTTTCCATAGGGAAATGTTGATTTTTATTTGCTGCTAAGAAAATGGCGCCCGTCATGGCAAAAGAGTTTGATGGAATTAAATGAAAACGTGATAAATTAATGTCTGATATTTACAGGCTCCCGATAGAGGGCGTACTCGAGCGTTGCGATCGCGAATAGCGACCGCTGCTGTTTTTCTCTTTATCTTCACTAGCAGGCATTTTTAATGTATTTACATAATAATAATTTAAATTATTTTTATATTCTTTTTATTATTAACGTATAATTGCTATCGTGACGGTGATTTCAATATAAATATGAATACTGATGAAGGAAAAATATTTTGTGACGTCTTGAAACACGTACATAGGTAGGATTTAAAACCCAATCCGACGACAAACATCAATAGAGACAGTTTTTGCAACCCCTGATTTAAAATGTTTAACGGAGTGAATCCAGAAAGAAAAAGCATTTGACCAATGTGCAACCAGTAATCGTAGTAAGGCGATCACAGTTTTTCAAAATTTTTTTAAAATTATTTTGTTGATGAAAGTAGCTGAAATTTTATCTCATATTGAATGTATGTTTTAGTCATGTTTCGAAATCGTTAGGAACGAAAGGAAAACATGCTGTAATAGGTCGTCAATGATGAAATTTGCAGGTTTTACAATCTATAAATTTCATCGATCATTCATTATTCGATCATTATTCATTCATTATTTTCATTCATCGATCAGTTTTTCATTATTTTTTTTTTGCTGAATGCAGTTAAAACTTATTCTCATAATGATTCGTTATTTTATACAGGGTACATATAGATTAAAACTGTAACTAAACGTAATATTTATTATTTTATTCTGCTAAAAATTCCAATGAAACAAAATAATTTTAAAATTCGTTCGATCGATGTCACAAATTTTCGTTATTGCGTAGCGATAGCACCGGGATTCCACTGTATCATCTTTTACGAGATACTGCGGCATTGCAAAGCCCCAACATTCATAGTGTAGTTGGCTGCAACTTTAATTGAAAAGGAATAAAATATCAAAACGCAGTATTGATTTTTTAAAAAAAAGTTGATGGTGAGTATTTGGTGTCTTTTAATTTTATGAAACCTAGCTCATCGGTCTCAATATAAATATACTGCAACTAGACGAAATGAAGCAAAAATTTGCAAAATTACAGTCCTAAATTATCGGCAAAATTACAGCCTAAATTACAGTCCCTGACCTGGCCATATTTTTAGACGCACTATAAAATTCTATGTAAAATTATAATTATCAGGTGATACTATACAGCTGTATTGTTTTCGCTCGGATGAAACCGGTTTGCATTTGTTTACACTCCTGTATCAATTGGTTAACATTGTAATGCAATACGTTAAAAATAAATACAAATAGGAAGTATATAAAAAATTCTCCTGAATAAAAACTCATTACATGTGTGTTTAAACATGAAAGTATTGCATAAAAAATCGTGCAAATCATGTCATTATTAAAACACTGCAAGGGGTCCAATAATTTGATCTAATTATTATAATATACCAATATAATGCTTGATATAATAAATATATAGATATTTAAATAATATATTTATATAATATATTTATATTATATGTTGTCTAATTTAACCAATTGATACACGAACGTAAGCAAGTGCAAACCGGTTTCAGTCGCGAAAAAACTATAAAGCTGTATAGTATAACCTGATAATTAATATTTTGCGTAGAATCTTATAGTTCGTTTAATAATTTAACCAGGGACTGTAGTTATCAGATAGAATTTCGTCTTATTGCGCGAAATTACTAAATCACACACTGCACAAATGTCACAAAAGCGAGAATTTCTTTAGCATCCTCCGTACCCTCTAGATCTAGACTCAACTACCTGCCCGTAATGACTATCTAAATTCGGACAACAGCAAAACAGTTTCATTCCGAAAATGTCGTACAACTGAACCTTCNAAATTCATGTCTGAGAATCAAATTGAGACATTGGAATGGCCAGGGAACTCTCCGGATATCAACCCAATTGAGAATCTCTGGGCCATATGCAAGAATCGCCTATTAAATATGGACTGTACAACTATGGAGAAGCTAATCACGGCGTTAATTCATGTGTGGTACAAGGACACAAATATTACAAATGAGTGTAAAAAATTAGTGGATTCCATGCCGAATCGTGTCCAAATGTTAATAAAATGTCGTAGGGATCATATTATGTACTAAAAATTTTTAACTTTGCATAAATTTAAATAAAATAGCATTTTCTCTTAGTTTTCTGAATTTACTGAGTTTCTTTCAATTAATTTGCACAAGGGTGCATAACCTGATAATTCAGACTTTACGTAGAATCTTATAGTGCGTTTAATAATTTAACCAGTGACTGTAGTTATCAGATAGAATTTCGCCTTATTGCGTGAAATTACTAAATTACACACTGCACAAATGTCACAAAAGCGAGAATTTCTTCAGCATCCTCCGTACTCACTAGACCTAGACTCCACCAACTTACCGCACTAACTATCTAAATTTGGACAACAGCAAAATAGTTTCATTCCGAAAATGTCGTACAACTGACCCTTCGGGAATCATACACTATCCGGCCAAAAGTGTCCGGACATCCGGTTGTAATGGTGGTGGGAGCATAATGATGTGGGGATGTTCGTCGTGTATTAGTCTGTGTCCGCTAGTTCCTGTGGTTGGAAACATGAACTCTGAGATGTATGCGGACATTCTGGACAATGCTGGACAATCCCAACTCTGTGGCAATATTTCGGCCCATTTCTCTTCCGGCAGGATAACTGCTCCATTCGCACATCGAGGATTGCACACACGTGGCTTTATTTTATATTATAACCATAGTTGAACAGCCGACCCAATTTTATGGGTTTACGACTACTAATGTTCAACTCCGTAGCGTTGTAGTTTTGAACCCAATCCAGAAGAGAAGATAACTCCTGGATCGAGTATTGGGAGAAATTTGCCTTCGTGGGGGACTTTTTGGTGGAACTAACCAGCGCGTTCCTTACAAGGAGAGGAAGATCACGAGCACCTCCCACGGTTAACCTGACGGGAAAGGGGACTCTAACCCGTGGTCCGTCTACCAATGAGGATATTTCACGTCAGCACTGTGGCCTTTGCAAGTCGGATGCGGAATTCATATCGACTAGGATTCGAGCACGGTTCGTCTCATTGGAAGGTGAACGCTCTATCCATCGCGGTTCAGTGACGTGGTTTGACGAAATGGGTGTTCAAAAACTGAACTGGCCTTTTCAGAGCCCCAATCGAAATTCCATAGAATATCTTTGGAGTGAATTAGATCGCAAATTGCGTAGCCAGCCCAACCAACCATCCTCACTACAAGCACTCGCTTCAGATGTGGTGGAAGCCTGGAAGTCAATTCCTATGGCCACCCATCAAAAAATGGCGGAAAGTCTTGATGAAAAGTCTTCCCAGACGTGTGCAGGCTGTCATCGGTGCAAATGGGGGACCAACAACCTATTAATATGTGCCTCAGGGTCCATAACACTGGGTGTCCGGATACTTTTAACCGGATAGTGTATCTTCTGCCAGGTTTCTTCCCCCACTTGCTTGAAGAACTTGCCTCTTGATGTGTGGGAAGAATTATACTGCAACAAATGATTTGGTAATTGAAATATCTTTTTAACTGCCTATTAAACGGTAGGTGATTCATTTGTTTTTCTTTAACTTCTACAAATTCAAAAAACTCAGTATTTTTAACCCTTAGAAAGGGTTTTAATGATAATTCCAACGGTGATTTCTTATATTGTTGTGCGTTTAATAAATTAAAAATTTATTTATAAAATACCAAATGTATATCTATATATATCTATAAAAACCACTCTATAACAAAAAAATCGACGCACCAAGAAGGAGCTGTCCGATCGAAGCGAAAATTGGTGGATAGGAAGACAATGTACAGAATAGTAAATGATTAAAATTTCAGAACAATTTAATAATTTATTGCAGAGTTACAGTAACAAGTTCAATAAGGTGTTGACCCACCTCTAGCCTGGATACAAAGCAGCCACACGGCGTGCAACAGACCGATAAAGCTCCCAGATGGTCTCTTGCGGTATTTCCTGCCAAATTCGATCTAATTGTCGAACGAGGTCATCAACATTCCGTGCCAGATGCAATCGCCTTCCCATCATATCCCAGACATGCTCGATGGGAGCGAGATCTGGTGATCTGGCAGGCCAAGGAAGCGTTTGACAAGCTTGCAGACAGTTCATAGCAACACGTGTCCTATGTGGTCTGGCATTGCCTGCTGAAAAACCAGCCCAGGGAGCTGCAAAAGTAACGGTAGCAAAACAGGTCTTAGGATGTCGTCGACGTACCGCTGTGCAGTAAGTGTACCTCTAATAACGACCAAAGGGGTCCGGCTGTCAAAGGAAATGGCATCCCAGACCATAACGCCCTGTTGAGGGCCAGTGTGGCGTGCAATAGTGAAGGCAGGATCCCCCCTCTGCCCTGTGCTTCTCTAAACACGTCTTCGATGATCGTCAGGACACAGTTGGAAGCGGGATTAGTCGCTAAAGATTGACTATAAGTCCCCAGTCGGCATCATTCCAGCCATATTTGTTCAAAACATTCATGCCCACGAAATTTCAAAGCAATCGGATGATTACTTCTTGGTGCGTCGAATGTTTTGTTATAGAGTGTGTAATAACATACACCCAATATATCTAACACACATTACCAAATATGCAACTTTTGGATGATGACATATTTATTTCTTCCTGTTTAGTTTCCTAAAACCGGAAAAAAGGGCTTTTGAAAATCCTAGAAATGGTATAACTGATATTCATCCCACCAGCTGCTACACTTTTAATAATTTTGAAGCAGGAAATCTAAAAGCTCGGGGCAAACATGTACTTAGATCTTCAAGTAAGTACAAATCTCGAAAAACTAAAAAAAAAAAAGAATGTTCGAATTTTAACTTGATGTTAAATTAATACTCCAAAGAAACTGAAGTGGAATGATACACTTAATGACAGAAAACTTCTGTCGATTAAATATGCTGGCGTTTTTATTATAATTGTAAACAACAACAGTCTCTAGTTCTACTTCCGGTTAGAAAGTATACAGCTGCTTACAGCAGATTATTCTGTGAGACGATATTTTCAAACAGATAATTTCGTTTTTAATAAAAGAAATAATTTATATAATTTCTGAACTGAAATCTGCTGTAGTTTATAAGATATTAATGAAATTAAGTCTGATATGCGATTTTGTAAAAACTAATTTTAGTTATTTAGAAATGTATTGTTAAAAAGGGTAACATGGTTATTGTTGTTGTAGTTGTAGTTCATTTACTTCGCACTAGAGCTGCACAATGGGCTATTGGCGACTGTCTGGGAAACATCCCTGAGGATGATCCGAAGACATACCATCCCAATTTTGATACTCTGCGGAGGGGATGGCTCCCACGCTTCGGTAAATTGGTTGCTAGACTTGAAAAGTCATCGCTTTTTTTCGCAGTACTGATTTGGCTTCTTTTTACTTGTTTATGACTGTTTGTTTTTGGAACAAGCTTTTGTACCATCATACGTTATTGTTAGCATATTGTTCGAGCAACGGGATTAAGTTCATTTTACAAATTTGGTTTAAATTTCGATGTTGGTATACTGTTAACAAAGTAAGAAATGTTCTATAAGGATTCTTTTTTTAAGTGACAATTCTTACGTCTTGAAATAACAGGTCTTCAAATGACGATTCTTGTAGCGATTCTTTTTTTAAAAACACAAATAATAAATCAGGTATCTATTACACGTATGCAAGAAATACTACTCAAGAGAATCTCAAAAACACAATGATCATGTTGTGAGCCAAATGGCTTCAAAATACACCGGAAACAGTAACTAGGCAGCATAGGGAGTCAAGCGCTTGCAGCACTCCCTAGCGTAGAAAACACGATCCATATGCAGACGATAATAAAAGTAGACGCATTTCTAAAACACATTTCTAAACGCGCTAAAAAATAGGCTCTCATTATCTCGCCAGATTTGAAGGAGGAAAACTAATTAAATCCTCATAATTTGTAATTAAATCCCTCATAACTTACCAATTGCGGTTATTCAATCTGTAAATATTTCTTCATAAAAAACGGACTACTCTGAACAACTTTTAAACTAAGGATCGGATCTTCATGCTCTAGGAATCATACTTAAAAGTTCGGGGAGTGACTTAATATGCTAATTAATTAGTGTAGACGATATTTTAAGCTATGAAATCAAACACAAAATTCGTTTATCCGAAGATTCCATGCAAAATGTAACTTTCAGTAAATATTTTTTTCAATAGTATTTTATTTAATAACGGTCGGAAAATTTTTGAATTTTAAAGTTCGTAAATTTTTACTTCATTTTAAGGAATGCGACTTTAAATGGCGAAATACAAAATTTGAGCTGAATCGATGTAATAGGTCCTGAAAAAAGAAATCGAATTTCAAAATTGCGACTTCTTCCAAATTCGATTTCTCAGGAACCATTCGATCGATTTCTCTCAAATTTTGTGTTTTGCTACTTAAATTTATATTCTTTAAATTGTATACCCTGCGATTTAAAATTCTTCCTACTACTATTAAATAAAATAATAAATATTTACTTAAAGTTATGTTTTATATTGAATTAATTATCTTCGAACAAACGAGTTTTATACTTGTGTGCAAAAAGTTTTCGATTCGTATAAAAAGTTCTCGAGATATTGAAAAACACGCAAAAAATGAAATTAACATTAAGGGGTCCAAACTTTGGACTACTCTCTTGACCAAACTATGGGGATCATATTTCCCAGATTGTTCAATTCGTTGAAAAAAAGTATGATTATTCAGAGAAAGTACGTTTTCGTGTCCGATTTCGTACCTTCAAATATCATCTGCACTAATTAATTAGCATATTTTAAGTTACACCCTCAAACCATTAAGATTAAGTCCTAGAACGTGAAGATCAGATTATTATATCGAAAGCTACTCAGTTTGGTCCGTTTTTTATTCAACGTCTGGCGACTTTAGAGAATGAGTGCCTACTTTTGATCGCTCAAAACTTTTTTTGGTGCTTATTATAACTTCTAACATTAAGTATAACTTGATGTAGCCCTTCACTTAATCAAATTTAAGTTTTCACTGTTTTAACCCACTCACGGTTTAGCAAATGGTCAAAATTGGGAGAATTTTTTTCCCCAATACACCGATTCTCTATCTCATAACATGAAAAAACCGGTTTTGCTATGAGAGGAAGACTGCTGGTTAAGTTGCGGCTTTTTACGTGCAGAACAGTCAGTACAACAGCATGCGTATAGAGAGAAAAGGATTGAAATTATGCGTATCCATAATGTCTGAAATCCGGTAAACAACAACAAAACAATACAAAAGCAACGAAAACAATACAAAAACAATAAGAGGAAAAAAATTCTTCTTTGTTGTTATTATTTAAAAATTAGTATATTTTGACAGCACTTCACTAAAGTTTTTAATTTCCATCAGTTATTAAGGTCTTGCTGTATATTTAATAAATACTTCCTAGCAAAACATTAATTTAATTATTCCAAAAGACAACTGTTCGAAAAATAAATTTAAAAAATACTGAAAGAAAAAGATATTTCCGCTTGCGGTGTTATTGTTTGCACGTTGAAAAATAGCAGCATTGGTGCGAAGTGCCAATTTTGGATTCATCATATCAGATTACTCGTAAACCAAATTCTTAATTAATAAATTAGTGACGCGTTCTTGTTCAGGAAACAATGAATTCATGTCAACAAAATTCATTAACAGATGGCGCTGCTAAATGGAAAAACTATGAAGAGATGTTTTTCGTTGTGTGCCAGGCCAATCTAATTGAAGTATCTGCATAGGTCTCCTCGTATCTGCATACCTCGGAATGCAGAATATCGTTGGAAATTCTTTTTATTCTCAAATCTCAAGAAACAGAGCCATCTTTTAACAAGCTTTGCGACTTATTTCGAAACTTGTGGAGAAAGAAAATTTTATTTCATGAATTGAATGTCTATCAGTTTTATCTGTTTTACCGGAAATATCACCATGAGCGGCTAGGGGCACTTCCCGATTATATACATATGAGAAGTAAGAAATAGTTCATAATAGCGAAGCGGCCTTAGCGGCTTATAAGGACTCTTCGGGCATGGGTTCCTATAGTTTATCTAAAGTAAGAACTCCTACCCATTTGTCTGTACCTGTTGCGGTGACTAAGGTAAAGAGGTATAACTGTTTCAAGTAGGGGTGTGGGGTCGGCTAAAAAAGGGGAATAACCTCCCTGAAATGCGCTGTTCTTATTTTCATAGCAGAAGGTGACCTCAGACTTTGTGGCTGGGGGAGTTCTGACCGTAGACAAACTATATGTAGTTTTTATCTTAGTGATGTGCCCTAACTTCCGTCGAAACATTTACTCGACCTCCAGTTATTTATAATGCTTCTAATATTAATATTTCGACAAAATATGCACCAAAAATGCCACCTAAAAAAATTGTAGCTTGGATAGAAAAACCGATTGCATATTTGAAATCAACTGTGCAATAGTATTATGCGTGATTGAAACTGAGCAGCAACAGCCCGAGGAGGTGGATAATGTCGCAGTCACAAGTAACAAGTCAACCGTTCAGTGTGAACCATCCATCGAAGTAATCGTGTTCAAATCGTAGTGGGCGTTTCTGTCAAAGTAGGCGTGTTAACATCACGTCCGAAGGTCACCAATGTCAACATTCGTCTATGAAAAGGAACTAAAAATGTCATCTAAAAAAATTATAGCTTGGATATAGAAACCGATTGTATATTTGAAATCAGCAGTACAATAGTATCTAGGATCTAGTAATGGTGGTAGATAGATAGTGGTAGACACACTACAGTGTCAGTGCTATTTTTTGTAAAACCGGTTGCATATTCATGATATCATTGATATTTCACTCTCTCTTCATTTAGAGATAGAAATGGTACTTCTAACCGAAATTGAAGACTATGGGAACAGGTATTTGAATCCAGGACTTGTAATCGCAGTTCATGATAGAAAGAAGATAGTCAATCCATTTTACTCAGGAGATATTCTGTACGGCGGAAATAAGTATGAATACAACATTAAGAAAGAGGTAAATATAAAAGAAATAGATAGTAATTTGCTTCAGTTTAATATCTTCATTCCCATTTGGGGTGGTTATTAAAAATGGTCTCATTTTATAATTCCTTTCCGTATTATTAGACGCACTATAAAATTTTATGTAAAATTATAATTATCGGATGATACTATACAGCTGTATTGTTTTTACTTGGATGAAACCGGTTTGCAATTGCTTAAGCTCCTGTATCAATGGGTTAACATTGTAATGCAGTACGATAAAAATAAATACAAATAGGAAGCATATAAAAAATCCCCTCAATAAAAACCCATTGCATGCATGTTTAAATATAAAAGTATTGCCTATAAACTCTTGCAAAACATGCAATTATTAAAAAACTACAGTGTTGTTGTTGTTCATTTACGTTGCATTATAGCTGCACGATGGGCTATTGGCGACGATCTGGGAAACGTCCCTGAGGATGATCCGAAGACATGCCATCACAATTTTGATCCTCTGCAGAGGGGATGTCACCTCCGCTTCGGTAGCCCGACGACCAGCACGCGAAGTCGAGCACTTTACGATAGAACAGTTTAACGGGGACCAATACCGCACACCCTCGGTCCCTACGCAGACTGATCCAAGTGGTCACCCATCCGCACACTGACCGCAGCCAGTGATGCTTGACTTCGGTGATCAGCTGGGAACCGTGTCTTGACGATCAGTCCACTGCGGGACAAAAAAAACAAAAAAGAAGCTACAGTGAGTCTAGTAATTTGATCTAATTATTATAATATACTTGATATAATAAATATTCTATATTTATATAATATATAGTCTGATTTATTCAATCGTCAAATTTATGTTATATATCGTCTAATTTAACCAATAGATACACTAACGTAAACAAGTGTAAACCGGTTTCAGTCACATAAAAGCAATAAAGCTGTAAAGTGTCACCTGATAATTAAGATTTTACAGCGAAACTTACAGTGCACCTAATAATTTGGCCATTGACTGTATTTTTCAATAAAATATTTTTGACAGTTACTTACATATTTTCAAATCGCTTTTTTTTCCCTCCGAAGATTCAAACTAGCCTGTTACCTTCTCCCTATGACACAAATTGCGAGGACTATCTATCTTCATGGATGAAGAGAAACGGAACTGGTCCTCTTGATTATAAGGTTTATTACTGCATTATTTTTCACACTAATTTTAAATAAAATAATTATCAGCCTAATTATTTATCACCCTAATTTTTAAATAAAGTAGCTGAAATTTGGTTAACTATGTAACTTTTTTCTCCAAGTCCGAGTTAAATGTACACTGCCAAATTTTTCAGTGTAATACAGGAAGCCATGGTGGCTCAGGGTATAGAGCTTTCGCTTTCTAATGAGGTGAACCGGGTTCGAATCCCAGCGATGGCTGCTCGATTCGAATGCCGCATCCGGCTCGCACTGACCACAGTGCTGACGCTAAATATCCTCAGTCGTAAACAGATCATAGGTTAGAATCCCCTTGCCGTCAGGCTCACCGTTCTCGTAGTCTTCCTCTCCATGTGACGCAAATGCGGATTAGTTCCATCAAAAAATCCTCCTCGAAGGCAAATTTCTCCTAATACTTGATCCAGGAGTTCCCTTGTCTTTTGAATCGGATTCAAAATTACAAGCCTATGGAGTATGCGTTGTTTCATAGATGAAGGTTGACATTGTCGATAACACTCGCTCTACATTGGTGACCCGGAAATGATATGAGCACGCCTACTTTTGCAGAAATGCCCACTACGAATTAAACACGCTTTCCTGGACAGAAACTTCCACTTCGATTTGAACACGCCTACTTCGATGGATGGTCCACATTGTACAGCTGACTTGCTACTTGTGACTGCTACATTATCTAACTCCTCGCGCCGTTGCTACTCAGTCTCCATCACACACAACATCGGCCTATATACACTCGACTGCTAATGTCAACACAGGAGAGACCACGACCGTGAACTTAATACAGCTATCACGATCATCACTCAAAAGTACGGTGATCTTAATACACCTCTCCCGGCTTATCACAAAATAGCAATGAATCAACAAGTGATATCCCGTTCATCGAATTCTATCACAGATAAAATTCGGGTGGGGGCGTACTGTAGTGTATCTTCCACTTCAAAAATATACTTCCAATTCACTAGTATATAAGGTATGTTAATTCGATTCTATGGTGTAGTACCTATACATTGATGAAGGTAGGCATTGTCGTTAGCAACCATCCCCACACTAGCATTAAAAAAGCTTAATTTTAAACCAATATGGATAGTCAATTTTGCTGTTATATATATACCTTTGCTTAGTCTCGCTTACGAAAAGTATATATATATATATATATATCGTCAATAATGCCATTAATAAATAATAATGCAATCTGCTTTGTTTATGTTACAGGATTGCTTGTTCAAGTGTGTTTTGGATAAATTAAAATCGTCCAATTCTTGCATTCCTTTTGTTTTTCCCATACCTCACAAGGAGAGAATTTGCTCATGTAAAGTATTTTTACTTCGTATTTTTGTTGTTACGTTTGTTTAAATGTGTGGTATATGCAAAGCTTTCTAAGATATTCATTAGATAGAAAAAAGTAAGTGATACGCTATAACATAACAGATTTAAAAAAATACCGCTGTTATAGAATAAACTTTAAACTGTTATAATTTTCATTCTAAAATAACCGGCAGCTGTTTGTCCATCCAATTAACAGTAATGTTTACAGTCAGGGCATGTTTTTTTCCTTTACGGGATTGAAACAGTTTGCCACTAGTATCGTTAAAAAACCATGAGAACAAAACCACATGGTTTTTTTTTAACGATTTACAAATAGTATAGTTTCAAAACCATAAAGAAGAAATGCAAGATACTAGAAACTCCTCATTTATTGATGGAAAAAAAAACGCTGGAATTCGAACCCCTGCTCTGTCGGTAATGTGATAGCTGTGACCCTAAAGCTGTAATAAACTAAGAATTGAGAAGAAACTACAGTAAAAAAAATCTGGTTGTTTAACCGTATTAGGTGAAACCAGTTAATAAACGGTTTTTCTCGCAGTTAATAGTTTGAATACCATTTTATTTCTATGGCTATTTCTATAGCATTACAGCTCCTGTTCGGGGGGACTGAATTAGAGCTTGCGACACGCACCGTTCGGAGCTTGGAAAAAACTGGCCAAAACTCAAGAAATTAAATCATTCACAAGTACTAATCATTATTGAGTTTTAGTCATTAAAAGTAAAATAATCTATTAACACAATATTCTACTTATTATTGTATTATCCATACAAAGTGGTTAGAAGTTTTCCGCATGTATAACGTGACTTGTCACACACTTTTATAAGGTGTTACTCCAGAAATGATAATTATAATACTACAGTTGTTTAAAGCTTGCACAAAATTTAATATATCATATAATTTTACAACTTCATTATGATTTATTTTAACAAATCAGTAGTTTCTCTTACTTCATTATAAGAAAACTAAAAAATAATGTATACAAAAACTGAAAAGAAAATAAACCTTGCAAGAAAAATACATCGTTATTTTATAGCTAAATAGAATTTATCGTCAATCAAAACCTTCGACCACTTTCTAGTTAGTTATAGTTCATTTAAAGTTTAATAGAGGTTCTGTTATTGACATCAATACATGTTTCTAAAAGGTGCAAATAATTATTTCCCAGTTTTTGTCAATTGAAACACATCAACAGACAGATAACTTCAAAGAAGAAAATAATAAAACTAAAATAAATTATGCCATAAAAAAAATAAAAGTATGTTTTTAGTCCCTCACGAAAGTATGGTTACTTTCTCATGTTTCTCTCTTTCACATTTTGGCTTTCGGGCGATTATTGTAAGGTATTATCATTAGTTATTAAATTTTCTTTTATAAAACAAAATAAAATTTGTGGAAAATTCCTAATTGTTTAGAGCTTTCTTTTAAAAACTACAAGAACTACTTAGAAAATTGCTTGAAATTTTTAAAATATTCAAATCGAACTTTTTTCATTAGTTGTCTAATACAATTCACTACAAAATTAAGAAGAAAAAAATTATTATTTTAAATTTTTTTTCTGCACATGAGCAGTATAAATGAACTACCTTAAATACCAACTGAGTGGACTATAATATATTGTTTTCATCCTATATGTGATGCAGAAGTAACCTTGTCTCCTGGATTGGGTTCAAAATTAAAAGGGTATGGGGGTAGTCGTACACTCAAAATTGGGACGACTGTTCAATGACGGTTTTGAAACGATTAATCTTGAAGGACTAGAGTATCTTTCCTGGAACCATGATATATATCTCGTAGAAAACATTTTGATCGAATTAGTATGCAAATTACATAGCCAGCTGAATGAAACAGCACCACTACTCCCCGAACAGCTTCACTTGAACCGTTGTTGTTGTTGTAGTTCATTTACGTCGAACTAGAGCTGCACACTGGGCTATTGGCGACGGTCTGGGAAACATTCCTGAGGATGATCCGAAGATCTTTGTTAGCCCGGTAGATCCCTTGCTTTGGTAGACCGACGACCTGCATGCGAAGTCGAGCACTTTACGGTAGAACAGTTTAACGAGGACCTATACCGCAGACACTCGGTCCCTACGCAGACTAATCCAAGTGGTCACCCACCCGCACACTGACCTCAGCCAGTGATGCTTGACTTCGGTGATCTGGTGGGAACCGTGTCTTAACGATCAGTCCACTCCGGGACCACTTGAACCGTGATGAAAGCCTATTGGTCAATACCTATAGGCACCTATCAAAAACTGGTGGACACCCAGAGGTTTCCCGAGAATGAAAATTGAGGTCGTCACACTTTTGGACGTCATAACACTTTTCAACGATGTTCTAGAGCAGGGGTCGGCAACCCGTTTGTCCTTAAGGGCGCAATACTAAATTTGAAAATCACCGAGGGCGCATATTTTGCAGATAATCATGCACAATCCTAAACTCAGCTGACTACTTGCTGTATATCGCCGTTTGACAAGAGTTAAGTAAATCGCTCTGGCTATTAAACATTTACATTAGTCCAGCGAGGGCGGATTAAAAATCGATCGAGGGCGCCATGGCGCCCGCGGGCGCCGCGTTGCCTACCCCTGTTCTAGAGTAATAGTAAACTGTGCGCATGGGTTTGCTATGGCGACCGCTGCTGTTTGATAATTTTATTAGAATTCTTTTTTTCACTTTTAATTTTGTTATGCATTAAATTGGTGAGTTTATTACATTCTTTTTATTATTAACTTATACAGGCTTGATGGTGATTTTAATATAAATATGAATACTGAAGAAGGAAAAGTATTTTGTGATGTCTTGAAACACCTACATAGGCAGGATTTGAAATATCAATCCAACGACAAACATCAAATAAGACAATTTTTACAACCCATGATTTGAAATGTTGTGGCGTCCCGCAATGGACTGATCGTTAAGACACGGTTCCCAGCAGATCACCGAAGTCAAGCATCATTGGCTGCGGTCAGTGTGCGGGTGGGTGACCGCTTGGATCAGTCTACCAAGAAACCAAGGGTGGGCGGTATTGGTCCTCGTTAAACTGTGCTACCGTAAAATGCTCGACTTCGGGCGCAGGTCGTCGGGCTACCGAAGCGGGGGTGCCATCCCTTCCGCAGAGGATCAAAATTGTGATGGCATGTCTTCGGATCATCCTCCGGGATGTTTCCCAGACCGTCGCCAATAGCCCATTGTGCAGTTCTAGTGCGACGTAAATTAACAACAACAACAACAGCAAATGTTCTGGCGTTTAACGTAAAAGAAAAGTATTTGACCAATGGGTAACCAGTAATTGTAATAAGGCAATCACAACTTTTGTTAATTTAGTTCTTGAACTCTGTTGCTTTATTTTTTTATTGTTGTCCTTGTTTATAACGTATTTTTTAAATCCTACTGGTGTCTCCATTTTATTATGGCATTTTTTATTCCTATGAATGCCTTATTTCCCCGTTTATTTAGCCAACACATTTTTGACTCACTCTGTATACATTTAATTTCTTGTGTAGATGTCAGTCGGAGTTCGGAAGAGCTCGAGGAAGGTTGTGGAAATCAATGTGGTGAAAAACCTTGTTTGTAAGTATTATTAATTGACATTTTTATTTTTTTGTATCAATTACATTATTGTTTAGAAATGTTAAGTCATTGGATACGAATGCGAGACAAACCTATATTTGTTTAATGATTATTAAAACTAGCAGATTAATGAATTTTCTTTTAACCACTTCAAGATCGAGACAGAATGAGAAAGAAACTGCTCCCCAGATCATGATGAATTGATGAAAGTAAAGTAAAAGTACCATATTTTATTTTTTATAACTGTTGTTAAACAACCGACCCAATTTTGGGGCTACGACTACTGATGTTCAACTCCACAGCCTTGTAATTTTGAACCCATTCTAGGAGACAAGGGAACTTCTGAATCCAGTATTGGGAGAGATTTACCTTAGTGAGGGATTTTTTAATGGAACTAACCCGCATTATCGTTACATGGAGGGGAAAACAGTAAAAACCTCCCAAGAGTAGCCTGACTGCAAGGGGACTCTAACCCATGATCCGTTTACCACTGAGGATATTTTACATCAGCACTGTGGTACTGGCAAGCTAGATGCGGAATTAGTATCGACCAGACATTGCTGGGAATCGAACCCGGTTCACCTCAAGAGAAGTCGAATGCTCTAGCCCCTGAGCCATCAAGGCTCTCATTTGAAGTTATAACAAAGCGTGGAAAGACGATGGCTGTCAAATCTCGATATTCATTTATTTAAAATTGAGCTCGTGAATAACGTTCTTTTCAATAAAGTAATCATAGAGAAAACGGGTTTGTGAAAAAAAAATCATAAGAGTTCAACATAAGAGTACCACAAGGAAATTGCACATTATTCAATTACCCATAAGATAAGACTGAACAGATTATTTTATTTTATAACCGTCGTTTAACAGTCGACCCAATTTTGGGCTTACGACTACTGATGTTCAACTTCACAGCCTTGTAATTTTGAACCCAATCCAGGAGACAAGGGAACTCCTGGATCAAGTATTGGGAGAAATTTTGCCTTCGTTGAGGACTTTTTGATGGAACTAACCCGCATTTGCGTTACAAGGTAAGGAGAACTGCGAAATCCTCCCACGGTTATCCTGATGGCAAGGGGACTCTAACCCATGAGCAGTCTACCACTGAGGATATTTTACTTCAGTACTGTGGTCGTTACGAGCCGAATGCGGAATTCGTATTGACCAGGCATCACTGGGATTCGAGCCCGGTTCACCTCTTTGGAAGGCGGACGCTCTATCCCCTGAGCCATCACGACTCAAAAGTACCATAAAGGGATCACGGCTCTAAGATTTTGAACCACTGGAGTCAAGAAAAGCTTTTATATATACGTTAGTGTGAGTAGTGCAAGGAGAATCGCACGATCACCTCATCACGGTCCCAAAGGGGTGACATTCAATGAAGCAACAATTGTCAAGAAAATTGAAGCGAAAAATGAACAAGGAAATGAAAAACTTCATTTGTTTCATCGACGCTCCTCATCAAGATGGCACCACCCACAGTCCCTGGCCATGTTATTAGTATACAAGCTGTTATTAGTATACTGGCCATGTTACAAGTATAAAAACGGAAGCTAAATTAATGGAGCAAAAAAGAATCACGATAGCAATTGAGACGGCTGTGGTCAAAGATTGCAAATCAGGACAATATTTGTGTCCAACCACTGCATGTATGTATGCTGCTTTGATTTTATTTGCTTCTCTCAGCGTTTATCCCCCTTTTTTCCCGCTCGCAACAACGCTTTTCACTCGATTAAAAAACTCCATTCCCTTCAGAAAAATATACAGATTGGATTAGATATAACAGTAAACATGTCTTAAGCGCTCAAAAGTGGACACTCATTTTCAAGACGTAAACGTGAATGTGAAAAAGCAGAAGCGATTTCAATTATAAGAAGTTAAGTTGCAGGTGAAAAATGGAAAATAAAAGTGAGAAACAAAACTGGTAAACCTCAAAAGACAAGAGTGAATAAAAAAAAAAAATTTTTGTACATATAAGTGTATTTTTGAACAGAATGAATTTTTGAATCAAATAATACCTTACTGTTTCAGTTTCTTTGGATTAGCTATTTCACTACCGCTTTTACATCTACATGTTGTTGTCTTATCACTTATCAGGAAGAACAGTGTTCGATTGCTCCAAACCTGTCCAATTTCTTCCATTTTAATTATNACCATATTTTATTTTTTATAACTGTTGTTGAACAGCCGACCCAATTTTGAGTTTACGATTACTGATGTTCAACTCCACAGCCTTGTATTTTTGAGCCCAATCCAGGAGACAAGGGAACTCCTGGATCAAGTAATGGGAGAAATTTGCCTTCGTTGAGGACTTTTTGATGGAACTAACCCGCATTTGCGTTACAAAGAGAGGAAAATCGCGAAAACTTCCCACGGTTATCTTGATGGCAAGGGGACTCTAACCCATGAGCAGTCTACCACTGAGGATATTTTACTTCAGTACTGTGGTCATTGCGAGCCGAATGCGGAATTCGTAAAAACCAAGCATCACTGGGATGGATTCGAGCCCGGTTCACCTCTTTGGAAGGCGGACGCTCTATCCCCTGAGCCATCACGGCTCAAAAATACCATAAAGGGATTACGTCTCTAAGATTTTGAGCCACTGGAGTCAAGAAAAGCTTTTATATATACATTGTTGTGAGTAGTGAAAGGAGAATCACACGATCACGTGAGCACGTTCTTCAAAGGGTGAAATTCAATGAAGCAACAATTGTCAAGAAAATTAAAGCAAAAAATGAACACGAAAATTAAAAACTTCATTTGTTTCAACGACGCTCCTCATCAAGTTGGCACCACCTGCAGTTCCTGGACAAATTCTTAGACGCACTATAAGATTCTATGCAAAATCTTAATTATGATACTCTACAGATTTATTGTTTTTACTCGACTGAAACCGGTTTGAACTTGTTTACGTTAGTGTATCATTGGGTTAAATGAGACGATATCTCTATATATATATTTCTCTTACGCGGCGAGAAAAAAAAGCCTCATTACAACTCCCCGAATGGCAGCGCTAGAAATTTGACCAATGATTGCCGCTAAAAATGTCACATCCCAAATCTAGCTGAGGTGGCTCAACATATAGCGCATTTAAAAACAGAAACTGAAATAACAATTCAGCTGCGGCAATCTCATACTATTAAGCTAGGCAGAAGTGAGTAGTCTTTGTCGATAGATCTCTATTTTCGTATTTTGTCGAAAGCGCTTTTATTCACGAATTTATTTGACGATTTTTGATTTATATCGCGAATTTATTTGTTTTATTATTGTTATTAGTTATTCATTGAAAAATGAGTCTCAGTCAATGAGTTTTTACTTGAATTCAAATTTATTCTAATGACTTAGTATTTACTAACAAGATGTAATATTTTTTTTTTTGAAAAGTTGTGATGTGGTTTTGAATGATTGTTTTGAATTCTTAGAATTTTGTGCATTTGTAATGTATCTAAGTTAGTAGTGAGCGAAGCGAACTTGGTTTGCAAAGCTAACAATATAAGATTGTGTAGCAATTTTCCGGGGTTGGCGAGCGTTAGCGAGCAGGGGGCGCAGCCCACTAGTATAATATAAATTCGACGATAGGATAAATTAGACGATATATTATATAAACATTTATTATATCAAACATTATATTAGTATATAATAATAATTAGATCAAATTATTAGACGTGTTTAATTATCAGTGTTTTAATAATGACATGATCTGCATGTGTTTATATGCAATACTTTTCTATTTAAACATACATGTAATAGGTTTTTATTCAGGAGATTCTCTTATATACTTCCTATTTGTATTTATTTTTAACGTACAATGTTAACCAATTGGTACAGGAGCGTAGACAAATGCAAACCGGTTTCATTCGAAGATTACAGCTGAATAGTATCACCTAATAATTATAATTTCACACAGAATCTTGTAGTGCGTTAAATTATAGGGCCAGGGACTCTAAAAAATGGAAACAGAACCGGTTCATGTTCATGTCTCAAGCAAAAATTTTAACAAAGTAACCGGCCTTTAACAAATCAACCGGCATTATAAGAGATATTTTATTTTTATAACAAAATATTTTTATTCGAACAAAATATTTTACTTACTCTCATTTATCGTAAAATATTGCTGAATGATTTTTTTTTCTTTAATTTTCAGAAGTCAGAATAGCATTGAAAACACAAAAATAAAATCAAGCCATTTATATTTAATAAAAATTGTTTTTCTCATTAATTTCAGTGAAAAAACGTATGAAGTGGAGTTAATAAACAAAGGTCAAATAACGGTATGTTGCAAAATTTTGACACAATAATTTTATTCAATTTAAGATAATTTTACCACAACAAAAAACGTTAGAATAATCTACTGCATAAAATGTAGAATTTCTAAAGGATAAATGAATCACATATCTCGAAATATGAGTGTAAGTCAACAGAGGCGCCTCAATATTATGAGCTGAAGCATGTAAAAATCGAGCACTTTAAATCCTTTAAGACTTTGACACATGGGACGCCGATGTCTCTTTTATATACATTTTTTTCGCTAGCCTCAACGAAAAGCAAATATAGATTTTGATATTTTTTAGTTATGTTTTCCATAATTTAATTATATACTTTTAACAATCTAATAGATACAAAAAAATCGGTTGGATTATCCTAATTATATTTGTACTGTAATATAAAGTCCAAAAAAAGTAGTTTGAAAAATGATTTTTTTCATTCATTTTCAAAAGTTTACTAATATTTGACTTCGAAACGTAAAGAAATTTTAAAGATGAATAACTGTTTCTCTTAGATCTAAATAACTGCAAATAAGTACAATTTAAAAAAAAAAATATTGTACTAAATGAGCCGCGTTTGGAAGATTTTAATTACAAACCAGAAAAAGACATCTCATTTTCGTGATGCGTTTTATAACCAGAAATTTTTAAAATGTTAATTATAATATTCTTCACAGATTTAAATTTAAATAATGAAAACAATAATGAAATGAAAAGTGTTGAAATAATGAAAAATATGGTTCATAAAAATTCTGATTCAAGGAGTTAAACAACACGACTAAGCCTTTAAATGGATTCAGCGCCACAGCAAGGTAAAAAGCTTTATTACTAATTATAGGCAATGAGTTAATCGTTTTCTTCAATTCGCGATCTCAATGCTTGAATAAGCCCTCTAGCGGGGACAGTATTTTCAGGCTTTTATTTACTAAGTTTTCATACAGTTCCATCAGAAGGATTGGTAGAGAAGAACGCTTTTTTTTAGCAACAAATAAAAAGCAAAATGTCCCTAGGGAAAAGGCAGAAGAACTTGAAAAGACTACCAAGAACATAGGTAAATCATTCGGAAACAGAATACGCCCAACATTTGAAGAACAATTTCTCAATAATTTTTTTCCTTTTCGTTATCAACTAACATGCATCTGATAACTTCCGATTTCGTGATCGCATATTGTTAAACATGTTTGTATTAAGGTAAAATACGTTTGTTTTGTCTTCAATTCAGTAAAAGTTGCAGGCAAGTTATTAAATTCCACATTGCTTAATTCATTCAAATGAATAATTGCGAATTCAGAACGTTCAGAACTGTAGTAGTTATAGAATATTCTTCTGCTTTATAGAACAGTATATATTTCTGTATCTATATAATACGGAGAACGACAATGAAGAATCATCCGAATTACTTGGAACAGTATCATTTGTATTAATTATTAATAAATTTTTATCGTCTTCTTGACAAGTTACAAGTTTCTTGACATATTTTAATGTTGAATTCTTAATTTCAACTACAATTCAGCTATTCTGTTTTTAAGTTAAATGAGCTCCTCACTTTAAAGTTATTGATATTCATATCGTGATCTTACAATTATAAAATTTTATCGTGTGATTTGTCATCTTAAATTAATGAAGGGATAATCTAGGGATATATTATTTGAGAATAAAAATTTCAAATGAAGAACATTTCACTTCGGAATTCTCCGGACTTATAAAGCAGGTGTTATGATTTTTATAATAAAAAATAAACTCTTAAATAATTTTTGTCCTAATTTGATGATAATTCTCCACAGAATGATTTTCTACGTCTGATTAAGAAATTTAAGACTAAATAAAAACAGAATGAAAATTTTTTAATTCAGTGTAAGGAATTTTGAATTGACTTTGACTTGACTTTCAGTGTAAGGGATTTTGACTTAATAACTGCTACTCACAGTCGTGAGTAACAGTATAATGATAGTATAATATTGTGATAAAGTGATAATAACAGTGATAAAGATAGTATATTATTCGCAAAAAAGCACGATTTCATATAACGACGGAGCCTTCCAAAAACAGCCTTAACAAAGATTCTAAAACAAGCAACTTAAGGGCAATAATTGAATAACATGATAAACTGCATTAATTACATAAAATAATTGACAAAGTATTGTAAATCTTCAGGAATTCACATTCATAATTATCTTATTCTTCTTATTCTTCTGGTATTATCTTTTCTTTAAATTAAATTCTCCGTTTCAGTGCAACTCCTCAAAATCTGACGCACTCAAGGCTATAGATCTGGATGCAACGCATTGCAGGTAAGCCTTTTTATTAATAAATTAAATATTTAAGGGAATAAAATGCTTGCCTGTTATATCGTATCTATGAGAACATAAGCGCAATCGAAAGGAACGTTGGATGGAATATCTTATTTAAAGTCCAATCAGAAAATGCGGTCTTACACTTACATCTATTTTCGTTTTAAGTCTAAAATCTGCTAGTATGTTTAATCACTCAAAGAGTTTAGTATTGTCTATAGGTAGAAATATATTGAGAAACTCCAAAGCTTTCCATTTATACTTCTTCTTTTATTTGTTTTCATTTTATTTTCTGACAGTTTTGGTTAACGACATTGTTTGTTTATTTTTTTTTTTCATATCGAGCATTTAATATCATTTCTTGCAATATAAATGATTTCCTCCGATGTGCCAATATTTTATCCAAATCTGGATATTTTTGAACAAGTAATCTCTTTTTTCAAAGTTATTTAAGATTAATGAATAAAGTATTTACTGTCATGCGTAAAAACTTGACAGAATGCAAAACAAAATCAACTTTAGTTTTTTTTTTAATCTTTGTGAGACAGTTTTAAGAGCTTCAATAATTTAAATCACTAATAATTGAATACGTATCTTTGTAGATAGTTTTAGCTGTTTCTTTATTATATCTCAAAAGATAATCTCCTATAGTTCTTTTTAAAATCGAGGAGAAAATATCTACGCATCCTCAGCTTTAAATTATCATTAAGCAAGAAAAGAAATATTAAGCAAGAAAGTAGTATTAAGCAAAAAGAGTATTTTAAGCAAAAAAAGTAGTATTAAGCAAGAGAAGTTATATTATGCAAGAAAGTAATATTAAGCAGGAAAGGTAATATTAAGCAAGAAAAATATTATTAGGCCAGAAAGTAATATTAAGCTAGAAAAGTAATATTTAGCAAGAAAAGTAATAAGCAAGAAAAAGTATTAAAGCAAGAAAAGCTAAATTAGCAATAAAAAGTCATATCCAGCAAAAAAAAAAAGTTATATTAAGCAAAAAAAAGTTATATTAAGCAAAAAAAAGTAATATTAAGCAAGAAAAGTTATATTATGCAAGAAAATTAATATTAAGCAAGAAATGTAATATTAAACAAGAAAAATAGTATTAGGTAAGAAAAGTTAGATTAAGCGAAAAAAAGTAATATCAAGCAAAAAAACAAGTTATATTAAGCAAAAAAAGAGTAATATTAAACAACAAAAGTAATAATATGCAAAAAAAATCGCTATTGAGGTTAGGCATTCAGTGTTGGAAAAAAAGGTGCGCAACTCGCAAAGTACCTCAACAACTTTTGATCTAGTAATCTTTTGATCTAGCAATTCTTTTTATATTTTGCGCAATATTTATTTTAAAAACGGGGGGAACAGAGAAAGGAGTTGAAAAAATTATTAACTGAAACATCTTCAAATTTAAGTCAATAATCAACTTGTTTTAATTTTTTGTAGAGTCGCCTTTACCGGCAGTGATTTATCCGATTTCGATAGTGATTCAGCTTTTTTCTCGCTTAAATTTTTTTTCTTAAGCCCCCAAATCTATTTTGTTGCCTTCACTTCCTGACAATGATTGCATAAATATCAATATGGAATTCTCGATATATCTATAAAGCACTTTTGTGTACCATTATCATAAAATAGGACATTGTTTATTAAAAATTAAATCGTTTTTCAAAAATTTTAATTTTTTTTTAAGGAATTTAAAATATTTTGCAGACTTAATAACATATCCCTGACGATTACATTCAATCAATACAGCTTATCGAAAGTGACGTCAGTTCCTAGAATACAGGTATATCACAAACATTTATTTATTTTTTTCTCTCTCTTTCTCAAATCATTTCTTGTTCGTAAAGCAATTAGAAAGTTGAATTTTGATCTCCAGTACCCTCCGTTTGAAATGAAGAACATTCCCCCAACTTAGAACATTCGCGTATTCACATAACTGCCAGAAAGTAAGTTGATTAGCTTCAAAAATTTGCCTCAAGGTATTCTACAAACTATCAAGGAAAAATTCACAGTTTTTAACTGGCAGCTGGTTTTTCTTTTCAAAATCTTCAAACACACGAAGCACATCCGTAGTCTCCAACGATTTCGTTTGGCATGAAAGAACAAATTTTAACGTTAAAATTTGCAAAGTAAATCCGAATTCATAACGATTTTTTGAAATACAAGAGCAAGTTTTCTCCCTAAGAATTACGAAGGAAATCCATAGTTAAAATGGGTTTTTTTCCCAAGGGACCAATACAGGTTTTTTTTCGTAAAAGTAACAAAGTAAATCTATTTTCAAAATCGGATATTTATAGTATGGGTACAAGCTTTCTTTATGGAATATACAAACTAAATCTGTTCGATACCAAATGAAATGTGGATATTTTAAGTCAGCACTGTGGTTGTGGTGCAGAATTCGCATAGACATGTCATCGAGGATTTCTGCAACGGCGATTTTTGGAACTAACTCTCTATCCGCTGATCCTCTGCAGCTTTAGTGTTTTAGTATGTTTAATTGTATTTCCTAGCCGTTATTGAACAGTCGGACCAATTTTTTTTTGGTTTACGACTACTTATGTTCAACTCCATAGCCTTGCAATTTTGAACCCAATATAGAAGACAAACGAACTTCTGGATCTAGTATTAGGGGAGAAATTTGCCTTCATGTAGGACTTCTTGATGGAATTAACCCGAATTTGAGGTACATGGAGAGTAAAACCACGATAACCTCCTTCGATTAACCTGACAGCAAGGGGACTCAAACCCATGATCCACTGAGGATACTTTGCGTCAGCACTGTGGTCGGTGCAATCCGGTTGAGGAATTCGTATCGACTAGCCATAACTGAGATTCGAACCCGGTTTACCTCATTGGAGGTTGAACGCTCTATCTCCTGAGCCATCACTCATGATGTTTTACTATGAATAAAAAATCTGAATCCGTCTTTTCCTTAAAAGTCTTACAGATTGAAATTATCTTAAAGTGCCAAAACGCGTAAAACTGCATCATCTTGTTGCCATTCACAGTTTAACTTACCTAGAAGAATTGCATCAATCGTAAAAAATTGTAAATAAGGGTAATAGTCAAATAAAGTTGAATCAAAGTTTTATTAGCACGATGCTCGAAACCATAAAATAGTTTCAGAAGAGTAAGATGTTGCTGTTGTAGTTCATTTACGTCGCACTAGAACTGCATAATGGGTAATTGGCGACGGTCTGGGAAACATCCGAAGACACGCCCTCACAATTTTGATCCTCTGCAGAGGGGATTGGCACCCCCGCTTCGGTAGCCCAACGACCTGCGAGCGAAGTCGAGCACTTTACGGTCGAACAGTTTAACGAGGACCCTTACCGCACACCCTCTGTCCCTACACAGACTGATCCGAGTGGTCACCCACCTGCTAAAATCTTTAAGTAATTTATATATTCTGATATGACGTTTGCTGTTTCTGATCAACATATAGATTTGTGAACAAGAGTTCTATGTTAGAGCCCCTCGGTGGCTCAGGGGATAAAGCGCTCGCCTTCCAATGAGTTAAAATGGTTCGATGGTCGATATAAATTCCTCAACCGGCTCACACCCACTGCAGTGCTGACGTAAAAATATTCCCAGTCTAAGACGAATCATGGATTGGAAATTCCTTGTGGTTGGGCAAACCATGCGAGGCTTTTGTTCACCGTGTAACACAAATGTGGTTTAGTTCTACGGAAAAGTCCTCCACGAATACTAGTTTGTCCTAATGCTTCATCCAGGGTTCCCTGGTCTTCTGGATTGGGTTCAAAATTTTAAAGATGAAGAGCTGAATATTGATAAAATTGGGTGATTGAAATTGGGTCGGCTGTTTAAAGTCAATTACATATAAAATGAAATAATCTAAATCATCCCGTATATGTTGCAATTAATTTTAAGCAATTTAAGTGTTTCAAATATCATGATCCGGAAAGAGGTTATCAATCTCGGATCTAAGAAAGTATGCTTGAGATCACGTTTAAACACAATTATATTGTTGTTGTTGTTTTAGTGTCCATGGATCTTCAGATCGCATCAAAGGTCTGGACTAAACACAATTATATTATTATGCGATTATATTAATAAACAGTTGTCAGCTACTGATCCAGTAGACCTGAAAAGGTGATATAAACCTTTCACCGTTGTGTTGAGAGCATCGATACTTATTAAAAATTAATTAAAACACTCTTCATCGCCACCTGCCGGAAGGAAACGAAAGTTCCTGAGTACTTTCGCTGAATTGTGGCTTACATGAGCGATAATTTTAAATAACTCTGAATATTTCAAATGGTTCAATATACACTAACTGGTCAAAAGTATCCAGATACCCAGTGGTATGAACTTAGATCGTCCTGAAGCACTGAATAATATGATGTTGGTCGGTCCCCCCACCCCCTTTGCACCGATGACATACTTCACGCACACAACCTGCAAGACTTCCCACCAGTTTCGGATAGGTGGCCATAGGGATTTGACTTCCAGGCTTCCATCAAAGCTGAAGTGAGTTATTGCGGTGAGGAGGGTTGATTTGTCTGGCTACGTAATCTGTGCTCCAGTTCGTCATAAGCGTGCCCTATGGTATTTAGATCAGACTCTGAGAAGGCCAGTTCACTTCGTCAAACCCTGTATGTGCAAGCCTCGATATGTGAATGGAGCAGTTTTCCTGCTGAAACAGAAATGGGAATTCCCCGAAATATTGCCATAGAGTTAGGAATGCAGCATTGTCCAGATTGTCCTCATTTACATCTCAGAGTTCATGTGTTCAACCACAAGAACTAACGGACTCAGGTCGAACCACGAGAAACACCCCAGACCAATATGCTTCCACAACCCTAATAACCAGGCGTCCGGATACTTTTGGCCATATAGTGTACCACTCAACTCAGGTACACTGCAAATTACATTAACAGTAATTTTCATTCGTCCATATTTCTTTGTGATAATGGATATTTTCATTTTTAACAGTATCTAGAAATAATGAGCAGTATAGGTGGTATCCTCGGGCTATGGACTGGAATATCTCTTCTGCAATTGGCTGATTTAGTTGTCAGAATTTGCTTAATTTTATTTTACATTGCCACCCATCCAAAAAAGGTGAATACTATATCATCTATTTCTCTTTTTTCTATGATTTCTTTATCCACAATAGGAAGTCATTTTAAACCGAATATTGACTCAAAAATGACCAACAGTTTGAAAAAAATCAGATAAAGTAAAGATGCAGAAATTTACGGTTGATACTTATGTTTTTTTTAGTTTATCAAAAACTTCATTTCACACCCAATTTTAAAATTAGTTGCGAATTTCGTCAGCAGATAGCGTCACTTAAACTAATAAAAAGTCACTAAAGTTCATGGCGGCGAAAAACTGCGAAAAAAAGAGTTTCCTGCCGCATGTCAGCTCACTCCTGTGCTTTCTGTCCCATAAGCCAAGTGAACAGAATTTTTTTTATTAAAAAAAAATGAAGCAAGTTAATTTATTTTCCTTCCTCTGTCTGCAATATGTTGCTGCAGCAAATGGAAGTTGCTTTTAAGAACATATTCTATTTTTCTAAGCGAACAGCAGAATCTATTTATGAACCAATTCGAAAGTTGATCAAAATGAATTGTTTAACTTTTTAATCAGATTACAGTAGATTTGTATGTCCTTTCATTTTTTCACTGACTGATGTTTCGAATCTCTAGTAAATTCACTTACAATATAAGACTTACCAAGTGAGATGACGGGTGTTCCTCCTCAGTCGGCCCGATCCTATGGCTCAACAACATTAATCGAATTTTTGACTTCTCATCAAACATCGATTTTAACTCCTTTCAAGATTTTAACATCACTGCGTTTGCGGACGGCGTTTTCATTGTCCTAAGACATAGCATTTTATATAGATTTGACCAGATGGCGACTATTACAGAACTGTCGTCCTGGGCTCAGCAATATAAACTTGGACTGTAGTGAATGCAGATTTGCAGGACTATGTTATCATAAATATCCTATAAGACTCCTTTGACCTATAGCAAAAACACAGCAAACTGAACTATATAACTAAACTAAGCAAAATAAACTGATAGATTTGTTAAGTATGCCTGTAGCATAATATAGTTGCCAAGTTTATGTAATATTTAATGGTTTTAATAAATGCCACGGGGGGCTTCACCGGGCCCCTCTACCGGGGTGTGTGCCGGTGAAGTGCTTGCCGTTTCCCCCTTTGAGAGGAGATCTGTAACGGCGGCCAGTCTAAATTCTTTCCGAAGATCCATATTGGGGAGGGGGGAGCACTCTCTAGCCAAAAGTGCCCTCATATCACTTTTTGGTGTGGTGCACGTTTTTGTCAGTTATCCAGGATAATGCGTTTCTTTCTTACTTTCGGATATTCTTTCTTTTCCTTTCGTACTGGTTCACTGTATATCATATCTTTTATTTTAATTTTAGTCCTCACTTGCATATGGGAACTAATTTTATTTAAAGACTTTAATAATTTATGCAGGAATTAATGTACGGGTTTTGGAAATTATTTATTTCTATTACTGTACTTCAAATTTGAAAAAACGATTCACATTTTCGGAATTCATAAATTAACCTCCAGCTCTTTTTTATCAAAAAGCACCATAACCATTTTACAAGTATTTTATCTATTTTTAAATCTATTTGAAACTAAAATGTATTCTTCTCTATCTTTAGAAAAGACATAGTACTCTTCGGTTATTTGAAAGTAGAACTCAACAGAAAAGAAAGAAAATGTACCCCGATGAAACATCTTCGACTGTAAAGATATTCAAGAGATCGTTTATTTCTTCCATAGCAGATATCGCGTCATCGAAGTCTACGAGAGAAAAATTCATAAAGCTATTGATATTTCTTTTGAATTTAATCGGATTTCTATGCTTTACTTATCATTTCGCATCGCAATATCTATCCTACGAAACTACTTCAATAGCAATGACGGAGATGCCATTATACATAGATCGTCCTGCAATCACTCTGTGTGATGCAAATAGGTGAGTAATCTATGTATATGCAGGCAAATTTACCCAAGCCATGTTGGTTTCAATACGATTCCTGATGGTCCAACATCATTTAATGCTTACAATCATCCAACATTTTCCATTATGCATTCATGGTTTTTGATATGCCAAACTTCCATCATTCCATGATGAAAAATGTTACATTCATACCATGATGGTTACCCATCAAGAGAAATTCGATTCTCATGGACCAACAATCCAGGATGGTTTAATGGAAATTCTTGTTCGTTCTCAGGAATATGCCATCAAAACAATTTTGTTTTTATGTTGGCTCATCATAAATCAGTCAGAATTCCTACTCTGGGTTGATGGTTGATCATGATAATTCCAACATTTGATTTTCAGTGTCATATCAGGTTAGAAGTTCGTTGAGCAATATCAGATGTATTTTTAATGTAATTAATACAATCAACATCATGAAATGATTATCTAAACACTAAGAATTAAATTAAGCGATTGATTTGGAAGCCTAATAGCTAATAAGAAAATTCATTGTTTGGTTGTATTCTTAAGTTTTTCATCTGTTTCTACTCGTTGCAATGTTAAACGATTCCTAGGTGTTACTTTCCCATGACAAAGCGCTTTTTGAAATGTTAGAACGTGGGAAACGGACAGGTTGTCAATTGGGAAGACAGTGAACATCAACAACGCTTTAATTGAATAATTCACCAAAATCTTTCAGCCACATAGCCACCATTCCGATTTCGACATGCATTCGTAAGGAGGTACCAACTTTCCAGTACTCTTGTCGCAGAGAATAACCTCCTGTGTTTTTAGCCTATTCCTGTATACAGGTCTGCAACTATCTATGTATCAAAATCTGCAACTATCTATGTATCTGTATGTATCAAAACCTTGTCCTCCAAACCAGCTTTATAAGTGAGCAAAGCAATTAAAATTAGATGGTTGTGGTCAATTTTTATACTGGAGCTGCACAATGGGCTATTAGCGTTGGTTTGAGGAACGACCCAGAGAATAATCTGAAGACATGTCATTACAATTTTTATCCTCTGCATATAAGATAGCTCCCTCACTTTTGTAGCCCGACAACTTGCGCGGAAAGTAACCATTTTCTTATCAGAAATTTCTGGGACGAAAATGAAGTGGAGATGGCTTGTTGGAAGATCGGATGCATTCACGCTGAATCCAATGTCCCTGAACTACGATATTTACTGCCTTCGATATCCATCCCGCAGTGGACTGATCATAAAGACACGGTTCTCAGTGGAACACCGAAGTCAAGCATCATTTCCTGCGGTTAGCAAGCGGGTGGGTGGCCAACTTGATCAGCCTGCGTAGGGACTGAGGGTGTGCACTATCGGTCCTCGTTAAACTATTCTGACGTGTTGCTGTTACTTATTCCACTTGGCCCAGAACTAAGCTAGACCAAGTCCAGAAGACCGTTCACGGACAGAAAATCATATACCATTGCCGGATCCTCCAAGATAAAATTCTTCTCTAACCCCATGCAGGACAGCAAATGATCGGGTGTAGCCTGGTGAACATTTTAACGTTAAGTGCTCGACCTAGCGCTCAGGTTGATTGGCTACCAAAACAGGGAAGCCATCCCCTCTGAAGAAGATGAAAATTGCGATGGTATACCTTTGGATCATCATCAAAGATGATTTAAAGATCGTCCCCCGTAGCCCATTGTGCAGCTCTAGCCAGGGCTCGACTTAGCCTAATTAGAATCAGAGACAAAAACTTCTTTGGGGGCCCAACTCTGCTTCACTGCTTCAATAATGAAGAAACGAACTTTATAGAGGTATTTAAATTTTTCATCTCATTATAGATAATATAACAAGAAAATTTACTAGAACCTGGACAGACGAAATATCGTTCTGTCCATTTTATAGATTTTCTGACAATTCTATGTTCATCATGCCGAATGCAGTTTCCTGATTGTCATCTAACTGCAAAAAAAAATTCATATCCTTGCGGATAGGGCGGAATTCAGCTAAATTTTCGCAATTGCGATGTCTCAATTAAGCCAATCAGAAGCCAGTATTTCTGTAAACATATCGCATTTTGCGATATGTGAAAATAAAGGCTTTTGACTGGCCAAATTTGTCCATCGTAATTGCGAATTGCTGAATTCCACCAAGGAAAAAGCCAAGGATTTACGAAATATAGATTTTTTTTGTATTCATACGATAGATTAATGAAGAAGCTAGCATGAAACTGAAGGATTTTACACAGTACTGATATTTTGTTTAAAAAAATTCATTAAAGAAGGAAACTTAAGATAAACTTCCTATTCGATTTGAGGACCCCCTCTGATGTGGGGCCCGCGGCAACTGCCCCGTATACCCCTGTCTTACTCAGGCTCTCTCTAGCTCGGTATAAATAAAGTACCTACCTAACTTCGATTCCCTGTGCGAATTGCATGCAGCGACAATCGCCCTTTAAGTCACGGTATGTCGATGATTTTCTTGAGTTGCTAACCTTATCTCTTTAGTAGTAGTAGTAGTAGAAGTTCACTTGCGTCACACTTGCTGTAGTTGTTGTTGTAGTTTCATTTACGTCGCACTAGAGCTGCACAATGGGCTATTGACGACGGTCTGGGAAACATCCCTGAGGATGATCCGAAGACATGCCATCACAATTTTGATCCTCTGCAGCGGCACCCCCTCTTCGGTAGCCCCACGACCTGCGCGTGAAGTCGAGCACTTTACGGAAGAACAGTTTAATGAGGACCCATACCGCACACCCTCTGTCCCTACGCAGGCTGACCCGAGTGGTCACCCACCAGCACACTGACTGCAGCCAGTGATGCTTGACTTCGGTGATCTGCTGGGAACCGCGTCTTAACGATCAGTCCATTAAGGGACAACCCTATCTCTAAACACGATAATAAGTTGACCCTCACTTCCATCTCTGACGTAACAGGACCATCCTATTTCAAAGTTGCAGGCACTGTGGTTCATCGCGGTTTTATATTCGAATAATCCTCTTAAATTTATTTCACCTCAGTTAATATGTGTGTAATTCATGATTTTCTTTGAAGGCGAAACAGAAAACTTGTTTGTGAAGAACAGCCACATAAATGCCAATTCTTCGAATCTGAGGAAGAGTTTTGCAACAAGTATCACAGCTATTGCGACCTCGAAAATCTGTATTTGGGCGTAAGTCTTACACGTGCTTTTATTTTTATAAATCTATTTTCATTGCCCCAAGTTTAATGCATCAAATTTAAAGTAACCAAGTATAAAGTATACAATTTAAAAAAAATTACAGTGCAAGGAACTCAATGCACCGGATGCAAAGTGTAAAGTATACCTTTTAAAGTTTGTATTGCATAAAATGTAGCATATTTGAGGAATAAAACATTTAAAGAAGGTTTACTTTGAAAAAAGTGTAATGAATCAGGTACAAAGTAATCAGGTTAAAATTTGCGTTGTAGAAGGTGGAATGCGTAAAATTTGAAGTCTTAGGCATTCTAATTAACGATTACATTGCGGGGAGATTAAAACATGAAACTAGTATGAAGTATTTAAATTTTTTGATAACCGTCGTTGCACAGCAGACCCAATTTTGAGTTTGAGTCTGCAAATGCTCAACTCCGTAGTCTTGTAATTTTGAAGGCAACCCAGGAGACAGGAGAACTCGTGGACCAATAATTAAAAGAAATTTTGCCTTTGTGGAGGACTTTTTGGTGGGATTCACCCTCATTTGCGTCACGTGGAAAGGAAAACCACGACGGCAAGGGGACTCTAACCCATGATCCATCAACCACTGCAAGCAAAGGACGGAATTCATATCGACCAGCCATCGCTGGGATTCGAACCCGGCTGATCTCATTAGGAGACGTGTGTTCTATCCCCTGAGAGTGAGCTTCATGTATGCTTTCTCATTTATCGGAGTTTAGATAAAACTTTAGCGCGTTAAAGTGTGTAAGATTTCTCAATTTAGTATTAACTTGAAATAACACACAATCTTCGGAGTTTTCCCACAACAAATTTGGATTGGTACACTGTCTGGTAAATAGTAGTTGTATGGACTTCAAGCATCCTCTGAGGTGCATAATAATATGATGTTGGTCCCCGTTTTGCATCGATGGCAGCCTGCACACGCTTGGGAAGACTTTCAACTAGTTTTTTGATAGATGGCCATAGGACGTAACTCCCATCACATATGACGTGAGTGCGCTTGCAGTAAGGATGCTCGATTTGGTTGGCTACGTAATTTGAACTCTAATTCGCCCCAAAGACGTTCCATGGAATTTTTTGGAGGCCTCTGATGAGACTAGTTCAGTTTTTGAACACCCATTTCGACAAACTATGTCTGCGCAAGCCTTGATGTGTGAAAGGAGCAGTTATCCTGCAGGAAGAGAAATCGGCCGAAATTTTGCCACAGAGTTGGGATTGTCCAGCATTGTCCAGAATGCCGACATACATCTGAGAGTTCATGTTTCAAACCACAGGAGCAAACAGGCTCAATTTATTATTCATAAGATTTGTGAGAAATAATTTATAGCATGATATAATAAAATATATTAACTGTACCAGAAAATAATATCAATATTTTGAAATTTTTATTTATTTTTTTAGGTTTTTAAAGGAAATCCCGTGTGTCAAGATGATTGCTATAGCTGGCAACGAGTAGTTGACGAATATAAAAACGTTATCTATGCAATGCTCGAAAACCAGTTAATTAATCGTCATGAGCCAAGGTAACGATGATTTTACGAGTAAAAGATATTAAATAATATTAAAACCCAAGAAAGTTTTTTTTAATAATCTTTCATAGAAAAAAAATTTATGAATGTTTGTCTCTAAAAATTTTTAAAATGATGATGCTGAACAACAGGTTGCGCTTTAAATCACTTCTACAATTTTTCTTTAACGCTTTGATTGATTAAAAATGTCGTTCGTTCACTACAATATACACCAAAGAGCCATTACATTATGATCACCCTGCTAGTAACAAGTAGGACCACCTTTAGCCCTCAAAACTGCTAGCTCCCGCCGTGGCATTGATTCCACAAGGTGCTGATAGGTAGTCAGAGGTATCTGGTACCAAGCGCTCACCAACTGGTCCTGCAATTCCCTCACATTGCGAGGAGGTAACGTGGCAGCACAAATTTGGACTTTCCAAGTAGGACCACAAATGCTCGATTGGATTAAGGTCAGGTGAATTTGGGGGCCAAGACATGACTTGAAAGTCACTGGAATGTTCATCGACGATTCGACCCCTATGACATGGTGCATCATTCTGTTGGTAAATACCACCCCCCGCAGGAAAAACAGTTGCCATGAATGGGTGAACCTGGTCTGCAACTATGTTCAAGTAGCTTACAGACGTGAGGGATTGTTCTATGAGGATTATGGGTTCTAATGTGCTCCATGAAAACATTGTTCCTGGGCAAGAAACCATGAAAACCTGGGCGAGTCCATTGTTATAGATGGAGGGTGGTCATAATGTAACGGCTCTTCGGTATATGAATATGACTAATGATGAACTTTCAGAAATCTCGTAAAATGATTATCCTAAATTGAAAGATTTTGAAAAAATGGTGAGTTTTCACTTGTTTTTCTTTCATTTACAAGTTAATTGCTTGTAGCGCCATCTGTTAATTGTTTTGTTCTATTTTTAAATTAACGAGTAAAAGTTTTAGTTGAAAATGTTTGTCCAATCGCATATTTATATTTAAAAACCATCAGTCTAATCTTGAATGCTACGACCACTTATTAACAAATCATGGTAGTCAAGAACATTTTTTTCGTTGCTCAAACATACTACATTTCATTTTATTACCGTCGTTGACCCAATTTTGAGTTCACGGCTACTATAGTTCAAAGTGGCATTCTTGTAATTTTGAACCCGATCTAAAAGACAAAGGAACTCTAGGATCAAGTATTGGGTTTTAGGGAGAAAGTTTTGTCTTCGTGAAGGATTTTTTTATGGAACTAAGCGGCATTGGCGTTACATGGAGAAGAAAGCTACGAAAACCCCCCATGGTTAGCTTGACAGCAAGGGGGCTCTAACCCGTGATCCGTCTACTATTGAGGATATTTTACATCCGCACTGTAGTCGGTGCAAGCTACAAAATTATGAAAGACTTTTTTCCGCGCATGTGTATTATAAAAGAACTACTTTAATTAGTCATTTCTTGCGCAATATTTAACGAACTTTTCTTCCTTCCAATTTTAAAACAATAATTCTGTCAGTATTCCTTACTCATGCCAAGTTCGTATTGGTCAAAATTAGGAGATGAAGCTAATAACTTCTTTCCAGCTTTAATACCAGCAACTTTAAAATCATTACATGGGATTGCAATATTTANTTTTCCCACAACAAATTTGGATTGGTACACTGTCTGGTAAATAGTAGTTGTATGAACTTCAAGCATCCTCTGAGGTGCATAATAATATGATGTTGGTCCCCGTTTTGCATCGATGGCAGCCTGCACACGCTTGGGAAGACTTTCAACTAGTTTTTTGATAGATGGCCATAGGACGTAACTCCCATCACATATGACGTGAGTGCGCTTGCAGTAAGGATGCTCGATTTGGTTGGCTACGTAATTTGAACTCTAATTCGCCCCAAAGACGTTCCATAGAATTTTTTGGAGGGCTCTGATGAGACTAATTCAGTTTTTGAACACCCATTTCGACAAACTATATCTGCGCAAGCTTTGATGTGTGGATGAAGCAGTTATCCTGCAGGAAGAGAAATCGGCCGAAATTTTGCCACAGAGTTGGGATTGTCCAGCATTGTCCAGAATGCCGACATACATCTGAGAGTTCATGTTTCAAACCACAGGAGCAAACAGGCTCAATTTATTATTCATAAGATTTGTGAGAAATAATTTATAGCATGATATAATAAAATATATTAACTGTACCAGAAAATAATATCAATATTTTGAAATTTTTATTTATTTTTTTAGGTTTTTAAAGACAATCCCGTGTGTCAAGATGATTGCTATAGCTGGCAACGAGTAGTTGACGAATATAAAAACGTTATCTATGCAATGCTCGAAAACCAGTTAATTAATCGTCATGAGCCAAGGTAAGGATGATTTTACGAGTAAAAAATATTAAATAATATTAAGACCCAAGAAAAAACTTTTTTTATAATCTTTCATAGAAAAAAAATTAATGAATGTTTGTGTCTAAAAATTTTTAAAACTAGAGGGCTGCGTCCCTTGCTCGCTGACGCTCACCAACCCTCGAAAATTGCTACGCAATCTTATATGGTTTGCTTCGCTCGCTACTAACTTAAATACATTGCAAATGCACAAAATTCTAAGAATTCAAAACAATCATTCAAATCCATATAACATTTTTTTTTAAATTACGTCTTTTTAGTAAGTACTAAGTCATTAAAATAAATTTGAATTCAAATAAATGACATGTAATTCGTCAAACCTATTAGGAATGTGCTATAGTATAAAATCTTAAGATAAAATTTCTAAAACTGATATCTCTTTAAAAAGAGATCTATCGACAAAGACTGCTCACTTCTGCCTAGCTTAATAGTATGAGATTGCCGCAGATGATAGGGTGAATTTGGAAGAGATCACATTTGGTGAGAATGCTCTCTCTGGTTATCTCAGTTTCCGTTTTTAAAAGCACTATATGTTGAGCCGCCTCAGCTAGAATTGGCATGTGACATTTTTAGCAGCAATCATTGGTCGATTTTTCTAGCGTTGACATTCGGGGAGTTGTAATGAGGCATTTTTTGTCGCCATGTAAGAGAAATATATATATCAATGATGATGCTGAACAACAGGTTGCGCTTTAAATCACTTTTACAATTTTTCTTTTACGCTTTGATTGATTAAAAATGTCGTTCTTTCACTACAATATATGAATGTGACTAATGATGAACGTTTCAGAAATCTAGTAAAATGATTATCCTAAATTGAAAGATTTTGAAAAAATGATGGGTTTTCACTTGTTTTTCTTTCATTTACAAGTTAATTGCTTGTAGCGCTATCTGCCAAATTGCTTAATTACTTTTAAATTAACGAGTAAAAGTTTTTGTGGAAAAAGTTTGTCCAATCGCATATTTATATTTAAAAACCATCAGTCTAATCTTGAATGATACGACCACTTATTAACAAATCATGGTAGTCAAGAACATTTTTTTTTCTTTGCTCAAACATACTACATTTCCTTTTATTACCGTCGTTTACCCAATTTTGAGTTCAAGGCTACCATAGTTCAAAGCCGTGTTCTTGTAATTTTGAACCCGATCTAGAAGATAAAGGAACTCTAAGATCAAGTATTGGGTTTTAGGGACAAAGTTTTGCCTTCGTGAAGGACTTTTTGATGGAACTAACCAGCATTGGCGTTACATGGAGAGGAACGCTACGAAAGCCTTCCATGGTTAGCTTGACGGCAAGGGGGCTCTAATCCGCGATCCGTCTACTATTGAGGACATTTTACATCCGCACTGTGGTTGGTGCAAGCTACAAAATTGTGAAAGACTTTTTTCCGCGCATGTGTATTATAAAAGAACTACTTTAATTAGTCATTTCTTGCGCAATATTTAACGAACTTTTTTTTTCTTGCAATTTTAAAACAATAATTTTGTCGTTATTCTTTACCTATGCCAAGTTCATATTGGTCAAAATTAGTCGATGAAGCTAATGACTTCTTTCCGGCAACTTTGAAATCATTGCATGGGATGCAATATTTATCTAAGAATGATTTTAAAATTATAGTGGTCTTGAAAAAAGGAATTAACTTCCTACGCTTATTTCGTTCTAACAAATTATGCACGGGTAAAAAAAAGGACACCATTTTTAAAAGCTTCAAGTTTTATCTTTCAAATTGTGCTAACAATTTTGCCACTGAAAATCTTCCAAAATATTTGCTACTAAAAGTAAAACTGTTCACATAGAGTTAGAGTGGAAGCAGTTCCTTATTTTTGCTCAACCTCTGTAGGTTATAGTTATATTGAACAAATAAAATTACAATACACTTTCTTCTTACTGTAGCACATGTTCCGTATAAACTATACTGCCAAAAGTATCCGAACACTTCTTACTGTAGCCCACGTTCTGTATAAAGTATACGGCCAAAAGTATCCGGACACTTCTTACTGTAGCCCACGTTTCGTATAAACTATATGGCCAAAAGTATCCGAATACTTCTTACTGTAGCACACGTTCCGCATGAACTATATGGCCAAAAGTATCCGGGCACTTCTTACTGTAGCACATGTTCCGTATAAACTATACGGCCAAAAGTGTCCGGACACTTCTTACTGTAGCCCACGTTCCGTATAAACTATACGGCCAAAAGCATCCGGACACTTCTTATTGTAGCCCACGATCCGTATAAACTATACGGCCAAAAGTATCCGGACACTTCTTATTGTAGCCCACGTTCCGTATTAACTATACAGCCAAAAGTATCCGGACACTTCCTACTGTAGCCCACGTTCCGTATAAACTATATGGCCAAACGTATCCAGACACTTCTTACTGTAGCACACATTCCGTATAAACTATATGGCCAAAAGTATCCGGACACCCGGTTGTTATGGTGGTGGAAGTATAATAGTGTGGGGTTGTTTCTCATGGTTTGGCCTGCATCCATTAGTTCCTGTGGTTCGAAACATGAACTCTGAGATGTATGTGGTCATTTTGGACAATGCTTCACTGCAAACTCTATGGCAATATTTCGGCCCATTTTTGTTCCAGCAAGATTACTGCCCCATTCACGCATCGAAGCTTTCACATACGTGGTTTTTTTATATCCGTTGTTGAACAGCCGACCCAATTTCGGATATACTACTACTAATGTTCAACTCCGTAGCCTTGTAATCTTGAACCCAATCCTGAAGACAAAGAAACTCCTGAATCAGTACCCCCAGAGGTATTGATTTGTCATGGGAACATGGAAGACTTTGTGACTCGACAGATTTAACGTGCATCAGTCACCATTTACTAGTCTTCGGCCGGCTGGGATCGAACTCACGAACTCTTTGACATGGGTCCAGCGTTCTACCGACCAAGCAATCCCGGCCTGTAGCACAGACGTGGTTTGACGAGATGGGTGTTCAAAAACTGAACTGGCTTTCTCAGAGCCCTGATGTAAATCCCATAGAACACTTTTGAGATGAATTAGATCGCAGATTACGTAGCCAGCCAAATGAGCCATCCTCACAGCAAGGACTCACTTCCGCTGTGATGGACGAAAAGTCCATATCACTGTGGTGTCCGGATGCTTTGTTATACTGCCGGATGCCGGGGTGTCCGGATGCTAGATATTGTTTTCAAATCCAAAGAATCGTTTACTCTGTTGCCTTTTACATATTAACGAAATGTTCTAACTCAAAACATATTTTTTCTTTAAAAAAAATATCGACTTTGAAGAGTAATAAAGAACAGATATGATTGACAGGTGACCACGAGGGGTTGCTGAGCGGATCTTCTTAGCAAATCGAAATGATAATAAAGTTTTTTGACAGTAATGTTAAGAGTTAATAAATAATAATTACAACTAAAAAAAATTATACTGTGCATAAACTAAACCAAGATAGCCGCTGCCTAGAATTATAATTTAAGATTTTTTTTTCATTAAAAAATTGTTTGATTGTGCCTAAATCTTGTTTCATTTAGTTCAAATTGTAAAAACTTTCTTTAAGTGGTTTTTAAGATAGTCTTTGCATAAAAAAAGATAACCATCAAATATTTTCGTTCAATTATATATAAACTATTGAAAATTGATGATTTTTTAAAGGTATTTATACTTTTAAATTAATAATTAGTCTATGGAATTTTGGGTTTTAAAAAAGTACTATCTTTAAAAAAAATAAAAAGTTTTAGAGGAAAAAAATTTTTTTTGAAAGGGAGGCCCTCAAAGCTACATTTATGCTAATTAGTGAAGTTATTCTGCCCTTTTTTTTATTCTCCTTTTAAAAGTGAAAAATAATAAAAAAATAAAAAAAAACACTGATTTCAGTTTCTAAAGTGCGCTATGTAAAAAGATGAAGTTCACGAACGATTTTTACGTTTTCATTATTCATCCAGTTCTGCAGCGGCAATGTTTGAAATGTTGGCAAGTGCAACGCATTTATTTTTGTTCCTTTTTTAAGACTGTTTAACCGGGTGCCATTTGTCAGCAACGAAGGAGAACCAGCACTTTGTAGGACCTATGGATTAAAGCATCGTCTATTATTTGAGACAGAATTTAACAGAACAATTACTCTGAGAAATATACATAAGACTATTGGGAAAAATGAGACTAATGTTCACACTATGAGAGGTAAGTATACAAATTTATATACCTCAAATATTGAAAGAATTTACTTTGAGCTAGAATTATGCCCATCTGCACAAATAAATGCCTGAAAATTGACAATATGGATGGTTAACTGAATATAAACAATAATAAGTAAGGCCCGGATTTTGATGACATTTGCATTTTTTTGCATTTTTGGACATTTTTTGTCCTTTAGAGCATTTTTTGAGATTTATAGGGCATTTTCTTTAAAATTTTGGGGCGTATTTTGCATTTTAAAGCATTTTTTAAATTTTTTGTTAAATTTTTCTAATTTTTATTATTTTTTATAATTTTTTATTATTACACTGGCTTCCAAACAATGAAGAAAATTTCTAGGATATTAACAGGTGAAGCAACATCTTTTCAAATTGAAGAAGAATTGTCAGTAAGTGTGACCGTCCTTTTCAAGTACGCACCAATAACATCAGTAGACGTTGAAAGAAGCTTCTCCTGGTATAAAAATTTGCTTTCAGACAAGAGACGCTCGTTTACATTTCAAAATATTAAAAAAAAAATTTAATAATCCACTGTAATTCTGATATTTAGTAATATTATGAGATGGAAGTTGTTATATTCATTTAAGTTTCTATACAAAATGAAAATGTTTTGGAGTCAATATATTTTCCTTTTTTTTTGTTATTTTTGGATATAAAACATATTTGTCAAACTTTAATGAACGTAGAACAAGTATTGCATTGCTTTATATTTTTTGAAACGACTCATAATAATTTTAAAGAGTAAAACATTGTTTTAGTTCAATATTTTTACTTCTATTTAAGTCATGTCATAAGGCATTTTTAGCGCAATTTTCGCATTTTAAGGGCTTTTTTTGCACTTCTAAGGGCATTAATTGAGATTTTTTAGGTCATCAAAATCCGGGCTGCAATAATAAGTGACCTAAAACCGGAGGAAATGGAGAAAACTTCCGGTGTATCCTTCCACTTAAGAGGCGATCTTTGAACTGGCATCACCCAGAAAGCATGTAAACCTTAGGGCAACCTTGTTTCGGAATTTTCTTTTATTGTCACGAAAATGTTTGCAATAAAAACCTTTTCGCAATAAAGCAAAAGTATTGCAGTTTCAAACCTTTCATTAAAAATTATTTTTTTAAGCTTTTTTAAAAATGTTTTGTCACTTAGGTAAAATGGTCATAATGACGTTTCAGCTGACGTCACACTAGAGATAGGATCATATTGCAGTGTCCATTAAAATTTCGTGACAAGGTGGATTTTAGCTGAGCATGCAAGACTTTGCGAAAAGAAACCTTATAATGACCTAGATTTAAGGTTATTTTCACCTTGAGACTAGCTTTATTAAAGGAGTTTTTTCAAGCTTGAAAACCCTAGGTCGACCTCGATTTAAGATTCTTATATAGAAGGTTGTTTTCCAAGGTTTTGAATTAGTGTAATGCGCGTTGAATAGAGCAGATTGTAGCAGATCTCGTTTTAAGGTTTGCACGTAAACCGCATAACAAACCATTTTACCACTCACAACAAGCCCCGAAGTGGACTGATCGTTAAGACGTTGTTCCCAGCAGATCCCGAAGTCAAGCATCACTGGCTGCGGTCAGTGTGCGGATGGATGACCACTTAGATCAGTCTGCGTAGGGACCGAGGGTGTGCGGTATGGGTTCTCGTTAAATTGTTCTACCGTAAAGTGCTCGACTTCGCGTGCAGGTCGTTGGGCTACCGAAAAGGGAGTGCCATCCCCTCTGCAGAGGATCAAAATTGTGATGGCTTGTCTTCGGATCATCCTCAGGGATGTTTCCCAGACAGTTGCCAATAGCCCATTGTGCAGCTCTAGTGCGACGTAATTTAACTACAACAACCACTCACAACAAATTTTAAAAAAATTAATATCACAACATAAACAAAGATTAAGTTTTGCCATGTTTGGAGTGTTATCCCTTACTTGTCTATACTTGTGTGAAATATCACCGTTACTTAGTTTTTTGGGTTTCATCTTGCAGATCATAGCATGTAAGCGGAGTCTTCCAAATTCATATGCTGTTTGTTTTGTTAAAATTACAATTAAAAGAACGCGTTAAATTGTAAACACTACAAGTATAATAATATTTGATGGCGCTTTTTAAGCGCAAAAATCAACCGGAAGAATAACGCTGAAGTCTTACGACAAATTTCAACCATTAAGCGCCATAATGTTCTTTATAAATGTTCTTATATTCCCCTCTTGGCTTAACCACTTCTTTTCTAATTGCAATATGCTTGACTCGTTACTTTCTCCAAACATTTTGTGTTTCGACACTGAGGACGGTTCTTTTTTTTTTTTGAAGCGGAAACTAACATTTCTGTGTCGTATTGGAGTTCTTTTGCTTTATTTATTTACATTTATATTTATATCTACTAAAATTTTCAGAGCAAAACCGCCGCCCTCCAATGAGGTAAACCGGGTTTGGATCCTAGCTATGACTGGTTGATTTGAATTTTGTACCCGGCTGGCACCGATCACTGTGCTAACGAAAAAATATCCGAGGTACATTCATCATGGATTAGACTCTCCTTGCCGCCATCAGGCTAACCGTAGGAGGGTGTCGTGTTTTTTCTAACTCAAATGAGGATTAGTTCCATCCAAAAGATATCCATGAAGGCAAATTTCTCCCAAAACTTGATTCAGAGCAGGGGATTGAGCGTTCGCCTTCCAATGAGGTGAACCGGGTTCAAATCCCAGTCGATACGAATTCTGCATCCGGCTTGCACCGACCACAGTGCTAACGTGAAATATCTTCAGTGGTAGAGGGATCATGGGTCCTCATCATGTAACGCAAATGCGGGTTAGCTTCTTCAAAAAAAGTCCTCCACGAAGGCAAATTTCTGCCAATACTCGATCTAGGAGTGCCCTTGTATTCTGGATTGGGCCAAAATTACAAGGCTACAGAGTTGAACATTGGTCAGCTATTCAAGGATATATATATACATATATATATATATACATATATATATACATATATATATATATATATAGCCATCATGATCCTGTGTGAGTTACTTTTTCAGAAGATGATGTCAAGCAAAATTGTATTCCTCCATTCAAGTTTTGTTAAATTGCTAACATTGTTCCATTTTTTTCTTCTTCTTCTTCCCATCCTGCTGTATTGGCAAGCGGGCAAGTTGATCTAAGGGGATAGATGACTCTTCCACCTACTCACTTTCCATGCATCCATTCTCAAGTTGTCGTTTTCTTCTTATGCTTCGGAATATGGCTGGTTGTTTAGGTTAAGAGTCAAAATGTATAAGTTTTTCGGTGACAATGGGTTTCTTAAATTCGGGAACCTTTCAGNGGTACTAAAAGCTTAATACCATGTTTGAAAGGATTCACAAGTCTCCTGGAATCGTGAATGGAAAAATAAATGGCTGGTTCAGTTCTAGGATCAATATATTCATCCGGATATACTTTCAACACAAAGATGATGTCTGGGAGAAAAAATAATTTACATTATTTTTACTAGGACTTATAATATGCATGATTTATTTTTTTAGGATAAAAACAGGATTTTAAGGATAGGGATTTAATTGATACGGGGCAGGTATTATGGACTATATATATATATATATATATATATATAGTCCATAATACCTGCCCCGTATCAATTAAATCCCTATCCTTAAAATCCTGTTTTTATCCTAAAAAAATAAATCATGCATATTATAAGTCCTAGTAAAAATAATGTAAATTATTTTTTCTCCCAGACATCATCTTTGTGTTGAAAGTATATCCGGATGAATATATTGATCCTAGAACTGAACCAGCCATTTATTTTTCTATTCACGATTCCAGGAGACTTGTGAATCCTTTCAAACATGGTATTAAGCTTTTAGTACCGGGACATCATTTAATTAAAGTCACTGAATATGTGAGTATTGTTTACAAAATACAAAGAGTAACTACTGTCGTGCCATCACGAGATGATCCTCTCCCCTCGTCCCGATATTATTTTTAAAAAAAACTTGACTGAGAAGTTCATCTCGCGATTTACCAGACCTTTCAGATCTCTTACTTGAGTTGCGATGGCTCAGGGGACAGAGCGTTAATCTTCCGATAAGACGTACTGGGTTCGAATCCCAGTCAATGCGAATTCCGCATCCGGATTCCGCAGACCACAGTGCTGACGTAAAATATTCTCAGTGGTAGACTGATCATGGGTTCGAGTCCCCTTGCCGTCAGGCTAACCGTGGGAGCTTGTTGTGGTCTTTCTCTCCATGTAGCGCAAATGCGGGTTTGTTCCATCAAGAAGTCCTCCACGAAGGCAAATTTCTCCCAATACTTGAACCGGGAGTTCCTCTTGTCTTCGGAATTGGGTTCAAAATTACAAGGCTACAGAGTTGAACATTAGTAGTCATAAACCCCAAAAAATGAATCAGCTGTTCAACAACGGTTATAAAATAAAAAATCTCTTACTTATTAGAAATATTAAGATCTTTATCCTACAGGGTGCGTTCTGAAAGTAATGCACATTTTCTGGGGAAACTAGATTTATTGATCCTAATAGTACAAATGGTTAAAATTCTTCAAAATAGTTCCCTTGTGCATCAATACACTTGCTAAAATGATTCTGCCACGTCTGGAAGGCACCCAGGATTTCCTCGACAGGAATGCCTCTCAGGAACCTTGTAACATGAGCTTGGATGTTCTCCACCGACTCCTAGTTCTCCACCGACCTTCCCTTCAGCTCTCTTTTCAGTCGAAGAAACAAAAAAACAGTCACACGGCGCCAAGTCAGGGCAATAGGGAGGCTAGAACACCAAGGGGGACCTACTTTGGGTCAAGTAGTTTTTGCTCCTCCAGTGGCCTTTACCGAATTTAATTCTCTCTTATTTGGACATTTTCCTCTTGACTGTAGCTGTTCGAAATTATAACGCAAGATTTTATTTCGTTTAATATTTATTACCCGAACTAGAAAAAAAATGGAGTTATTTTTTTTTAAATTTAATTTAAGGAAATGCCGAAGTTTGCCGTTCAGAGATTTCGCAAGATAATTCTAAATAAATTATAATAATTTTAATCAATTTTTGATTAAAATTCGAAGCTCAAACAACTCTAATGTGGAAAAAAAAGCTTAAGATTAAAACATTGAATCACAAACTTTTTATTTTCACTAAACTGTAGCGCTTCTTTATGTTAGAAAGATTTTACCGTTTCACGTATTATCCCACATTTTTCCGAAGGTAGGTCTTATAGCCGTCGTTGAACAGTCGATCGAATTTTGAGTTTACGACTACTAACGTTCCATTCCGTAGTCATGCAATTTTGAACCTGATCCAGAAGACAAGGGAACTCCTAGATGCAGTATTAGAAGAATTTTACNATATACAGGGTGCGTTCTGAAAGTAATGCGCATTTTCTGGGAAAAATAGATTTATTGATCCTATGGGTACAAATGGTTAAAATTCTTCAAAATAGTTCCCTTGTGCATCAATACACTTGCGGTGACGATTCTGCCACGCCTGGAAGGCACCCAGTAACTCCTCGACAGGAATGCCTCTCAGGAACTTTGTAACATGAGCTTGGATGTTTTCCACCGACTCCCAGTGTCTTCCCTTCAGCTCTCTTTTCAGTCGAAGGAACAAAAAAAAGTCACACGGCGCCAAGTCAGGGGAATAGGGAGAGGCTAGGGCACCAAGGGGGACTTACTTTGGATCAGGTAGTTTTGGCTCCTCCAGTGACCTTTAACGAATTTAATTCTATCTTATTTGGACATTTTCCTCTTGACTGTAGCTGTTCGAAATTATAATGCAAGATTTTATTTCGTTTAATATTTATTACCCGAACTAGAAAAAAAAATGGAGTTATTTTTTTTAAAATTTAATTTAAGGAAATGCCGAAGTTTGCCGTTCAGAGATTTGGCAAGATAATTCTAAATAAATAATAATAATTTTAATCAATTTTTGATTAAAATTCGAAGCTCAAACAACGCTAGTGTGGAAAAAAACTTAAGATTAAAACATTGAATCACAAACTTTTTATTTTCACTAAACTGTAGCGCTTCTTTATGTTAGAAAGATTTTACCGTATTACGTATTATCCCACATTTTTCCGAAGGTAGGTCTTATAGCCGTCGTTGAACGGTCGATCGAATTTTGAGTTTACAACTACTAACGTTCAATTCCGTAGTCATACAATTTTGAACCTGATCCAGAAGACAAGGGAACTCCTAGATGCAGTATTAGATGAATTTTACCTGGTGAAGGACTTTTTTGATGAAACTAACCAGCATTTGCGTAATATGGCGAGGAAAACCACGAAAACCTCTCAAGGTTACCCTGATGGCAAGCAGACTCTAATTCATGATCTGTCTACCACTGACGTTATTTTGCGTTATCACTATGGTCGACGCGTGCCTTTGTGCGGAATTCGTTTACACCAGTAATCGCTGGGATTCGAACCCAGCTTACCTCATTGCGATGTGAGCGCTATATTTTCTGTGCCCCACGGGTCCAGTACATAAGTTTGCAGTAACTACGCATACCCGCTAACCATTTTAACATAATTAAGTATTTAATATTTCTTATGTTAATAGTGCACACTTCATCAATGCTGGCTCAGGTGCAGTTGCTGATCGTTGCTTGTTGGCTGGCAAAGCCGCCAGCCAACAAGGACGAATCATAAAAGACCTTAATTAAATAGGGGTCTGGATACAAACAGCGGAGGCTTGGCGACAAAATGGAAAAGCGTATATCTTTTGCTAACACCCCTGAAAGTTAATCGACTGTTCTGTTTCCGCCTTCACAACGGATGTTCATACCTGTTACTTTTTCCCGTAATCACTGGTATATTAATGCTTCGAAATTTTTATACGGGTTTGTGTGATACGATAGGTAAAACAGCGAAATTTCTTTATTTGATAACTAGACATTTATTGACTTATGGCTAAGGAAGGACCACACTTAATCTAATTGAATTACCCGTTAGTAACCACTTTTATTTCTTTTCCACCAGGTGTTATTTGGTTATTCTGCAAATAGTGGATTTGTCTTGCTAACTCTTAATAATTGCGATTTTCAACTGTAAAAAAAGTAGGTTAAATTAATATGTGCAAAAATTTGCTTCCTTGAGGTAAAATTTATGGTACGCCTGATGATTAGAGGGCACCGAAATTTCGCCTATTTTTAAATGTATCCTTACAGGGCTCGAAAAAACTCAGAAATTTTACCCGTTCCCGAGGACGGCATGTCCAACAATGTACCAGTCCTCATTTGAAATTAACCCGTATCTTCTAAATAAATAAAAACATAATTTTCTCCTATTTATTACAAATATTTATATAAATTGCACAATGAATTTGTAGTTACTAGGATTACAAATACTATGAATACATTGTACAGTAATAAGAGAAATACTAATTTACTAATAGTAACCAAGTATTTATTTTATGAAATAATTTAAATGACTAAAGTCAAGTTATCTGGAATGTCAATTTATCCGAGGGTACTGCGTTTTTCTAAATGAATCAAATATGACGTTTGCCAGTTCCACAATCAAGCCAATGATTTACAGAGGTTTCTGCACAGAAATCTGAAAGGGGTCTCGCATTTCGGTAGATGCTCATAATTGCGTTTAACGCTTCTTGTTTAAGACCAGTACGTAATGTGTTTTTTTTTTAAGTTCATTGTTGAAAAGCCCCTTTCAACCGCTACAGTACTCCCAGACAGAGAAAACATCAATTCCACCATACGCAGTATGTTGCTATATTTCTAGATTAGAGGGTCATTTTAGAAGTGAGGCGCTAGACTCTTGAGGGATAACAAAAATTGAAAATGTATCACGAACATTAACGGGAAAATGGCCATCCGCGCGGACGTCGGATTCGAGAAATTCGTTGTCCGCGGGGAATTTTTGACCGCCGAGGACGGGCTGTTTTTCGAGCCCTGTATCCTTACATATACTGAGATAGAACAGTAATGATGGAGATACCTACTCTTACAGCGAAGCTTCACATGAAAGTTAGTAAAATAGACAAAATAAAGTGATTTATCCGAACTGCATACTGACCTGAGACAAGCTGTAGTTTCAGAATTTTTATCTAATTTCATTGGGGATGAAAAAATGGACATTAAAGTAAGAATCGATGGAAGGAAGTAAGAATAGAGAAATATCAAGAGAAAGAAAAGGGAGAAATATTCATTCTTCGAAAAAGTGGTAGTCACGATCAAAAAAAAAAAATAGTGCGTGGAGTCCCTCCGCGCGGAGGAAGTTAAACTTCGCAACCTGCGACGTTAATTGTAGAAGAATCAGCAGTCGTAGATGGATCACTATTCAACGACTTTTTTTCCTGCTCCGCTCGCTTCCGTGCTCTGTAATCACGGTAATATTAAGCATTTTTCCCTCGTGGACCTCTAGAACCAGTGGAAGTGCTTGTGGTTGCCTCATCGTCTCGCCCTCGAAAATGTATTTGCAACTATAATGTATTTGAATGCGTCATAATATAATTTCAAAAGAGAAAATCTAACAACCAATTGATATTCACAAGAGACGTATCTTGACATTACCTTAAATCCGTCGCATTGTCCGTGGGATTGTTGTCACTCATTTTTTACAATTGTTATCCACTAAATTTGAAAATAAAAAATACTACCCTATTAAATTATATGTGTATCAAAACAAACTAAAAAAATATTTATAGAAAAACAATACTTTTATGACTTTTATTATTTTTATGCTAGTGAGAACCAAAACAATATGGAAATGAATGAGGGAAAACTGGATCCTACCACGTGATTTCCCGGCCAATAAAAATGCATCGTTAAACGTTTAACGCAACCTTGTTGGAAGTCGCATAAGAAGTATAACTTCAAAAAAAGGAGAGCGGAAGATGATGATACACTATCTGGCCCAAAGACACCCGGTTGTTATGTTAGTGGAAGCATAATAATGTGTGGGTGTTTTTCGTGGTTTGGCCTGGGTCCGTTAGTGCCTGTGGTTGGAAACATGAACTCCGAGATGCGTATGTGGACAACGCTGAACTCTCAACTCTGTGGCAATATTTTGGGGAATGCCCATTTCTCTTCCAGCAAGATAACTGTTCCATTCACACATCGGGGCTTGCACAGACGGAGTTTGACGAAATGGGAGTTCAAATACTGAACTGGCCTACTCAGAGCCCCTATCTAAATCCTATAGAACACCTTTGGGACGAGCTAGAGGGTAGATAACGTAGCCAGTCAAATCGACCATCCTCACTGCAAGCACTTACTTCCCCTGTCAGGATTTAAATTTCGATGGCCACTTATCAAAAACTTGTTAAAGTCTTCCCAGACGTGTGCAGGCTGTCATCGATGCCAAATGGGGACCAACATCATATCGATATGTGCATCAGGATGCTCTAAGTCCATACCACTGGATGTCTGGATACCTTTGGCCGGATAGTAAAGAAGGGAACTGCTTCGTCAATGTTGGGCAGAGTGATTGCAGTTAAAAAAAAATCAATGGATAGATGCATATTCGTCAGAGTAGTGAAGTGGAAACCACGACCAAAGGGGTCAAACCAGAAACGTCGCAAACAGCAGCAATTATGGTAACCGTATCGGAATCGATTAATGACAATAAGGCGCCTTTTATTTCGTGTACTATTGCGTACTAGGTGGTTGATTGAGGAATGAACTTCACGTCTTCTTTCACGATACATCCATACGCGTTGCCACAATATGTTCCAATCTTTCAGATGACCTTCTGCCCATCTCTCGAGCAAGGACCAGCCCCATTCGTTACATCCAAATCTCCATTTGTTATGTCTACATCCATTAACAGCAAAAAGATAAGATTTTACAAAATAGTGGTTTCTTAATATCAGATCGAACCTCAGTTTAGGCAACGCACATTTTAAGGAAAAACGAACGTATAAAACGTAAAAGAATATTCACTTAAAGCGCTCTTCAAATCACAGATTTAGGTACTCGATAAAATATTTTTTTTCAAGTACCATCCATGTTCATAAAAGACCCAATGAAAGCTTTTTGTTATCTTAACATGTGTATTAGATTGTTTTTGGATTAGTCCGCCATTACTTTTGACTGTAATGGGAGTGTTACACACAGGGGACCGAACACGCATTTGGCACCTTTACTCCCCAAGTCAAAGCTCTTGATGGTTCGATCATGAAATTTTTGTGCGATTCATGATGGTCCAACAACATCTGATGGTCACCATCATCCAACATTTACCATCATGCGTTCATATTTTTTGATATGCCCACAAGCTTCTATTATTCCATGATAGAAAATGCTACTTTAATACACTATGATAGTTAATCATCAAGACGATTTTAAAGCTCATAGACTAATGGATGATGATTCGTGACTGTGACTGAGGATTCCAGTTATACATTTCCATGATGTTTTAATGGAAATTCTTGTTGGCATCCAGGAATAAACCATCAAAACAATTTGGTTTTTTTTTATGCCGGCCCATCATAAATCTGTGCAAATTCCTACATTGAGGTTAAGGTAGTTCGTAATCGTTTCAACATTTTATTTTTTAAGAAATTATGATGGAAGAAATTATGATGGAATTTTAGAAATTATGATGGAAGAAATTATGATGGAATTTTAGAAATTATGATGGAAATTATTATGTTATTCTTTGTTCAACATGAACAAACTATCAAAACAAGTTGCTAGTCTAATGTTGGGCTATCATAAATCCGTCCGAATTCCTACATATGAGTGATGGTTACTTATGTTGGTTACCATCAAAAAAATATAATTTTTCATGATTGGATTATTGATTATTACCATCAAATCTACGTTGGTCCATCAAAAATTTTGACTTTATTTATTTTAAAATTACGATCTCCGTATACCCCCCTGAGGTGGGTCGGAGTTCAACCTATCATTATTATTTTAAAATTACTGTCCAATGTTTATTTTAAAATTGAATTCCACCCTATGGTAAAATCTGTGTCATTCACTTCCGTAGAACCAATATTATTATCAAAATGTTCATAGGTAGAGCAACATCTCTTACCACAACCTTATGATACAAATTGCACATTGTTTAATCCTGAAGGAAGTACAGAAGAAAACTTTGACATCATGGTATGACCCTCCTTTATTGTATTGTATAATAATGGTTTATTGTATTGTAGTACTGAACTGTGCACCCTATTTTATGTGTAGTAGTATTTTACGTATGCTACGCTTTCTTGCATATAAATTTCTCCCATAATAACTACAGAGTAGAGAAATTATTAATTTTAAGTTACTGAAAAATTAGCGCTTTCTTACTCTGTATTCGCTATCGCAATGCTCGAATACTCCATCTGGGGAGAATACAGAGCTTGACACCCCCCCTTCCCTCTCCTCCTCTTCNACCATTCGTGACATCCAAATCTCCATTTGTTATGTCTACATCCATTAACAGCAAAAAGATAAGATTTTACAAAATAGTGGTTTCTTAATATCAGATCGAACCTCAGTTTAGGCAACGCACATTTTAAGGAAAAACGAACGTATAAAACGTAAAAGAATATTCACTTAAAGCGCTCTTCAAATCACAGATTTAGGTACTCGATAAAATATTTTTTTTCAAGTACCATCCATGTTCATAAAAGACCCAATGAAAGCTTTTTGTTATCTTAACATGTGTATTAGATTGTTTTTGGATTAGTCCGCCATTACTTTTGACTGTAATGGGAGTGTTACATACAGGGGACCGAACACGCACTTGGCACCTTTACTCCCCAAATCAAAGCTCTTGATGGTTCGATCATGAAATTTTGGTGGTTTATGATGGTTTCAGTGCGATTCATGATGGTCCAACAACATCTGATGGTCACCATCATCCAACATTTACCATCATGCGTTCATAGTTTTTGATATGCCCACAAGCTTCTATTATTCCATGATAGAAAATGCTGCTTTAATACACTATGATAGCTAATCATCAAGACGATTTTAAAGCTCATAGACTAATGGATGATGATTCGTGATTGTGACTGAGGATTCCAGCTATATATTTCCCAGATGGTTTGATGGGAATTCTTGTTGGTACTCAGGAATAAATACCATCAAAACAATTTGTTTTTTATGTTGTCCCATCATAAATCTGTGCAAATTCCTACATTGAGGTGAAGGTAGCTCGTAATCGTTTCAACATTTTATTTTAAAGAAACTATGATGGAAAGTTCTTTGTTCAACATGAACAAACCATCAAAACAAGTTGCTATTCTTATGTTGGACTATCATAAATCAGTCCGAATTCCTACATAGGGGTCATGGTTACACATGTGGGTTACTATCAAAAAATGTAATTTTTCATGATTAGATTATTGATGATTACCATCAAGACTACGTTGGTCCATCAACAATTTTGACTTTGGTCAACTGTCCAATGTTTATTTTAAAATTGAATTCCACCCTGTGGTAAAATCTGTGTCATTCACTTCCGTAGAACCAATATTATTTTCAAAATGTTCACAGGTAGAGCAACATCTCTTACCCCAACCTTATGATACAAATTGCACATTGTTTAATCCTGAAGGAAGTACAGAAGAAAACTTTGACATCATGGTATGACCCTCCTTTATTGTATTGTATAATAATGGTTTATTGTATTGTAGTACTGAACTGTGCACCCTATTTTATGTGTAGTAGTATTTTACGTATGCTACGCTTTCTTGCATATCAATTTCTCCCATGAATAACTACAGAGTAGAGAAATTATTAATTTTAAGTTACTGAAAAATAAGCGCTTTCTTACTCTGTATTCGCGATCGCAATGCTCGAATACTCCATCTGGGGAGAATACAGAGCTTGACACCCCCCTTCCCTCTCCTCCTCTTCTGAGTTGCATAGTAATGTACAACGATATTTTCCCCTTCTTAATATTTTTTGTATTTAATTGTCAAAAGCATTTTTTAAAATTTCCACGATGCTTTCTTTTTGATCTATGCTCTATGTAGTTTTCAGTTCCATATAGTTTCTTAACTTAAAAGTTTTTAATCTATTTGGAAATCAAGACAGAAACTAAATTACTTACTTCTCCCATGACTCTCCACGCGCTAATGGTGAAAGCGTGAGAAGTGTTGCCATAGATACAGAGTTCTTCTCTACGCCACCTGTAGCCTATTTCGATCCCTAATTCAAGATGCCAAGCAAATTAACACTCTACTCACCATTTGCAATTTTAAAAAAAGGATTAAGAAGTTGATTTATTAAGATTAACGAGTTGATTACTCACTATTTGAAAAATAGGTAAAACAAAAGCTTACATGAAACTTAATTTTTGATATGATTGGTCAATGACGTCACAGCTTCATTGTGTCACGGAATGCTGATGGTTTTTTTGCGTTTTTAACTTCTTATCAACGCATGCTTTGAAAAATACACTTTTCTTCCAAAGACTTTCTCAGAAACAGTAAAAAAAACGTTAATTATCCTTTCTTAAAAATGCCTAGTGTACCAAAGAATGCACTATTTCCCATGAAAAATGACCCACATGAGGAGAAATAATAATAATCCTTCCTATATTTAGTGGCAAAAAACCCCAGATTGCCAACCCTTAATGTTAAGGGTACGAATTCATTAGTCAAATTGAGGTTTCGTGAGTTGTTATATAGAAGAAATAGATTTGATTAGTTAATAAGCTATAATAAAACTTACAAAGATGAATAAAATAAGGATGGTAGGAAGGAGAAAAAGTCTCGCTGAGTCAGTGCATTGACACTCGCATCGAAGTGAACACTCCAAAGGTTAAACGTTTGTTAGGGTATATATATATATATACATAATAGACGTTGATTGATGTAATAATAACATATTTAGTAGAGACAATGTGCATTTATTGTCATATAAAATAGTTCAGATTACGACATATCGAAAAATAATAAAATTCAAAATAGGCTATCGAAATGGGCAGCAGGAGGTGTAGAGCAGAACTCTCTACCAATGGCAACATTTCACAAACTTTCAATATTAGCGTATGGAGAGTCATGGAAGAAGAAAGTACGTTTATTTATGTCTTGATTTTCAACTAGATACAAATGTTTTAAGTTAGGAAACTATATGGAACTGAAAATTACATTAAACATAGTTCTAAAAGAAAGCGTCATGAAAATTTTGAAAAATATTTTTAACAATTAGGAAAAGTAAAAATATCGTAGTACAATTCTTATACAACTGAAAGGAGAAGGAGAGGGGAACCTTGGAACAGGTCTTCTCCCCAGATAGCGTATTCGAAAAACGTATTCGAATAAAAAAGACACTCATTGAATGATTTGAAAAATGAGTTTTCTTGCCAAAATGACAGAGAAATGAATGACTCAGTTAGATATATGATAACCTCGGACACTAATGTACATTTTTCATCAGTTATTTATGTTGTCCACTAAACTATCAAAGAGTTCTTGGTGGATATTGTCCCACTCCTCTTTCAAGGTGATTTTCAGATCTTGCATGGTTTGGAGAGGGTGTGAAAGCGTCTGTGTGAAACACGTCTGCGAAAAGTACCCGAGGTATCCTCCATAGGTTATAGGTCTGAGGATCGCACAGGCCATTGCATGCGGTCAATATCTCTACTTTTTAGTATGTCGGATACCTCTGCGCATCTGTGTGATCGCGTATTGTCATCCCTAAGCATAAATTCGGGATCTACCACTCCCTTAAACAGATAAACATGATTCGGAATAATCTCTCTGAAAGAGTTGTGATGGCTCAGGGGATAGAGCTTTCGATTTCCAATGAGGTGAACCGGCTTCGAATCCTAGCGATGCCTGGTCGATACGAATTCCGCATCCGGCTTGCACCGACCACAGTGCTGATGTGAAATATCTTCAGTGGTAGACGGATCACGAGTTAGAGTCCCCTTGCCGTCAAACTAACTGTGGGATATTGTCGTGGTTTTCCTCTCCATGTAACGCAAATGCGAGTTAGTTCCCTCGAAAAGTCCTCCACGAAGACAAATTTCTCCCAATACTTGATCCAAGAGTTCCTATGTCTTCTGGAATGGGTTCGAAATTACAAGGCTAGTGAGTTGAACATTAGTAGTCGTAAACCCGACAATTGGGTCGGCTGTTCAACGACGGTTGTAAAATAAAATATTTCTGCGATACCGCTGCGATGTAACGCTAAACCTCGCTCAAAGAAGTGAAGTTGTTTAGCCGTTAGGCTTGATGACTAACCATACCGGCATGCCTGGGCCATACCGATCACGTCCATGCACTTGTTGTTGTGCACAACGTGTTCTTCTCTCTCTGCACACTTACTGGCAACCAGAGTCACTTGCCAATGTGAATTGAAAGTCACTCTGGTCCACTGCTGATTACACCAACAAAGACTTTCCTTACACCAATGTAATCTTTCTAGACGATGGGGTGGTTAAGGCAGGATGCATCGAACCGTGCATGTAAACCAACTTAATTTTTTATATCCGTGAGAAGGTTCTGGCAGAAACATTATGTGTTCTGGTAGTGATTTCAAGGTCCGCAGATATTTTCCTAGGAGTGACATTTCTGGACATAGCATTCCTGCCTTCAGAGGGATTTTTTAATCACCAGATGAGGCCGGGATAGGCTGGTTGGTTGGGCACTGGGCCCATGTCCAAGAGTTCGTGGGTTAGATCCCCGCCGGCCGAAGACTCCCAGTGTAGTAAATGGTGACTGATGCAAGTTAAATCTGTCCAGTTCTAAAGTCCTCCATGTTCCCATAACAAATCAAAAGCTCTGGGGGTACATGATCCAGGAGTTTCCTTGTCTTCTGGATTGGTTCAAAATTACAAGGCTACGGAGTTGATCATTAGTAGTCGTAAAAACAAAATTGGGTCGGATGTTCAACGACGGATATAAAATAAAATAAAATAACGAGATGGCGCTTTTTGGCATAACTTCTCCCGCAATGGTGGCATTTTGACCTGCTTCCATTAGTCTAACAGCTTATCCACGATCGTAGGAACACAAATGATATTTTGCTAAAATTTTGTACTTAGTTATAGCAGCATCACACTAAATTTTAGAGAAATAAGTTCGACAACCCATGGTGCTATTTCGATCGAATTCCTAACATCGTGAATTTTCGAA
>NC_092209.1:84623001-84625448 GCF_043381705.1 Parasteatoda tepidariorum | reverse complement strand
AAAAAAAAAATATGCAAGAAAATTTTAGCATATATTTTGAAAAGAGGGGAGGAGTGGGGGAAGGAGTGGAGGGCCCAAAAACGGCTATGCCTAGGGCCTACGAAAGGTATAATCCGGCTCTGTTGAAAACTGTGAAGTTAATAAAAATGTACAGAAGACATTGGAGGAAAGGGGAAACTGATTATTTCTCACACATTTTCTGAAAACATCTAAAAACAATTTTTTTTTTGACATTTAGGAGAAATTTTTACAAGTATTCCACTCTTTTGGAAGATTTTAACTATTTTCTTTAGAAGCTGTTTGAAAATTTTGCAAACTATATCGATTTTCTGAGCATTTTTGTGTACATTGTTCTTAAAGTTATTTACGTATAGTTATTTACATACTGATGTTATAGTTATTCACATATTGATGTTATAGTTTTTTGCATATTAATGTTATAGTTATTCACATATTGATGTTATAGTTTTTTGCATATTGATATTATAGTTACTTACATATTGATGCTATACTTATTTGCATATTGATGTTATAGTTATTTGCATATTGATGTTATAGCTATTTACATATCGATATTATGATTATATTATTATTAAAGGATCATTATTTCTTTATTTCTCTATATTAAAAAAAACCTATCTTAAAATCTATAATTTGTGACCTTAAAAACAATGTTACTTACTGCTTGCTTTATTTTTACCATTTTAGAAGCAACATCGTCATAAATATGATGCAAACATATTTGGACATGAAATTCCAATTATCTTAAATCAATAGAATGAAAATTAAGTCAGTATCTCATAGTTTCGAAAGTGTAAGGGCATTATGAGTAACGAGATACAAAAATCAAAAATTTAAAAAAAAAATTGCAGAAAATTTATTTTTAACTCAACATTTCAACTCTTCCATCACAATAATCATTTATAAACGATCTTTTAATCATTTTTAATTGTTTTTACCATGGAAGTGAGAAATATTTGCATAGCATTTCGTTCAGGTTGCTTAGCTGAGTTCGATGAAGACTATTTAAAGCTATTTTTGTACGAAAATCCACTTCAAGCAACAAGGGAACTGGCAGAGAAAATGAAATTTTCCAAAACCTAAACCTTTCTCTGAAACCATTTTACCAAATCCTCCACTCTCTTAAAATTTTAAAATAAACTAAAAAAATGACGAAAATGTTGCTCTCAACCCAACATTTCAACATTCCCATCGAAATAATAATATATATTTAATAATTTTAAAGGTTTATTTTATAACTGTCCTTGAACATCAGACCCAATTTTTTGGGTTTTCGACACCTAATATACAACTCCGTAGACGTGTAATTTGAACCTAATCCAGAAGACAAGGAAACTCCTGTACCAAGTATAGGAAAGAAATTTGCCATTGTGAAGGTCTTTTTAATGGTCTTAACCCACATTTGTGTTACATGGAGAGGAAAACCACGAAATTCTCCCACGTTAGCCTGACGGCAAGGGGACTCTAACCCATGATTCGTCAACCACTGAGGATATTTTTACGTCAGCCCTGTCGGCGGTGCAAGCCAGATGCGAAATTCGTATCGACCAGCCATCGCTGAGATTCGAACCCGGTTCGCCTCATTGGAATACGAATGCTCTATCCCCTGAGCCACCACGGCTCTAATTATAAAGTTCTTTATTATTAATTATTAACTATTCTTAATTATTAATCCTCACTAGTGAGAAAAGTTCTTCACTTTTTGAATAATTCTTGTACTAGTTTTTTTTTAGATTCCAAGTGAACCAGGTTTCAGAACCAAAATTTTTGTAATGTTACATTAAAAAACTTTTATTACATTTTTAGGAGAGGAAGTCCCAAAAGAAAATTGGGATATTTGTTTGAAGAAGTGCAACAATACTCCGTGTGTGTAAGTAGTTTTCATTAGGAAACTTTTCTTCATTTAAGAAAAATATATTCAACTAATATTTTTTTTAAATCTTAAACGCAATATACAAATATTGAATTATTTTTTCCTTTGAAATGTCAATTTTAGGGGTGCTTTACTGCTCATATGCAACAGTAACCAAAGCATAAAAAGCAAAGAACTGTTAAGCAGGGTGTTCTCGAAAGGTTTCTCTAATATATAATTTTGGAATACTTGATACGAGGGTTGATATTTATATTTCTGGCCTAATAATAAAAAAATAAACATGTAGGATCGAAATTGGTTTTATTGTTTTTTTAAAATATTCTCCATGATGATCAATACACTTTTGCATGCGTTTGAACCAATTTTCAAAGCACTTTTTCCAGTCCGATTGAGGTAACTCCAAAACATGCGTTTTGAATGCATCAACCGCTTCTTCGGGGGTCGAAAATCGTTGTCCACGTAATTTATTTTTGATGTGTGGGAATAAGAAGAAGTCATTGGGTGCCAAATCAGGGCTGTACGGCGGATGACCCATCAGTTCGATCTTTCGCTC
>NC_092209.1:84536080-84622143 GCF_043381705.1 Parasteatoda tepidariorum | reverse complement strand
AAAAATTTCAAATAATTTTAACCTCAAACTTGCTAGAAGTCACATACTAATAGTTAAACGAAAGGAAAAAGAAAGCTTTCATAATCTAACAAACTATTACTGCGGACAACTTGAAATCTATGAACTCGTTCCCCAGTTTCATAGTTGGGTTGAGATAGGAAGATTGGAATCACTTGTAAACATTTTTCTCCTCTTTTGATTTCAAATAATTGTTTGAAAAATTTCAAATAATTTTAACCTCAAACTTGCTAGAAGTCACATACTAATAGTTAAACGAAAGGAAAAAGAACGATTTCATAATCTAACAAACTATTACTGCGGACTACTTGAAATCTATGAACTCGTTCCCCAGTTTCATAGTTGGGTTGAGATAGGAAGATTGGAATCACTTGTAAACATTTTTCTCCTCTTTTGATTTCAAAAAATTGTTTGAAAAATTTCAAATAATTTTAACCTCAAACTTGCTAGAAGTCACATACTAATAGTTAAACGAAAGGAAAAAGAACGCTTTCATAATTTAACAAACTATTACTGCGGACTACTTGAAATCTATGAACTCGTTCCCCAGTTTCATAATTGGGTTGAGATAGGAAGATTGGAATCACTTGTAAAAATTTTTTCTCCTCTCTTGATTTCAAATAATTGATTAAAAAATTTCAAATAATTTTAACCTCAAACTTGCTAGAAGTCACATACTAATAGTTAAACGAAAGGAAAAAGAAAGCTTTCATAATTTAACAAACTATTATTGCGGACTACTTGAAATCAATGAACTTGTTCCCCAGTTTCATAATTGGGTTGAGATAGGAAGATTGGAATCACTTGTAAAAAATTTTTCTCCTCTCTTCATTTCAAGTAATTGATTAAAAAAATTTTAAATAATTTTGACTTCAAACTCGCTAAAAGTCACATATTAATACTTAAGCGAAAGAAGAAAAAAAAAGCTTTCATACTCTAACAAACTAATACAGCGGACTGCTTGCAAAATGTAAATTAATGTATGCTAATAATTGCAAAATGTAAAAAAAAATAAAAAATATTGTGTAAATTAAAAAAATGGCGCTCGACTTTATTAACAGACTTCAATAGACATTTGATATCATTAATTAGTATGCAATGCTTTATGCATTATTTTAAGCATATAGTTTAGTTTATAATTTAAACAATGGTATTATAAAAAAAAACATTTCTTTTGCAGGACTCGGTCTTTCAAATACAAGCACTTTCAAAATGTACCAGAGGTATGATTTTTGCATTTTTGTTGTAGTTTATTTACGTCGCACTAGAACTGCATAATGGGCTATTGGCGACTGTCTGGGAAGTATCCCTGAGGATGATCCGAAAACACGTCATCACAATTTTGATCCTCTACAGAGGGAAAGGCACCCTTGCTTCGGTAGCCCTTCGCGAGAAGTCGAGCACTTTATGGTAGAACAGTTTAACGAGGACCAATACCGCACACCCTCGGTTCCTTCATGCACTGATCTAAGTGGTCAGCCACCCGCACACTGACCACAGCCAGTGATGCTTCACTTCGGTGTTCTACGTGATTTTTGTGTCTGCGATTCTTTTGTAAAATGTTATTCGCTTTAAAATTCAAAAATAATAAATTTAATAAATTGATGGTTGGCCTCGTAAAGTTAAGCACAGATGGCGCTAGGGGTTAAAATTACATCGTAAGACTTCCGGGTTGCAATTTCTAATTGATTTTGACGCCTAAACTTGAAAAAATGCGGCATCTAATATTATTACACTAATAATGTTTACAATATAACGCGTTTTTTTCTATTTAACTTTCGACAAAAAAAAACAACAAATGAATTCGGACGATTCCGCAAGAATGTTATAATGCAAGCCAAAAATTATCAAACGGCGATATTTTAAACAAATATAGCCAAATAAAGGATAACGCTCAAAACATGGCAAACCTTGCACTTTATTCATGTTTTGATGTTAACTTTTTTAAATTTGTTTTAGGCTCAAAACCAGTCAGAATTTGCAAATTACAGGAAACTCTTATGAATGGTTAAATTAAGCGTAAATTTACTTACAAATTACACTCATAAAACTTTCTGGAATATTAAGCCTGTTCACTCTCCTCCTCGAAAGCATAACATAAGCGGAGGGATACACCGCAACTTTCTTAAATTTCTTCCTGTTTTGGAAAGTTTGTTTTTGTTTACATTTAGTCAACCATCCATATTTTAAGTCAACTTTTTTGTTTTTAATCTAATAAAAACGTAATTATTTTCCTTTTACTTAATTACACGTGAAAAACGAGTTTTTATTTTATAATATTTTACTTTTTTATTCAAGTATACTTCTTCACTTGGTTATTGTTGACGTATGCGTTGACGTATGCCATTAAGGCAGAGAGGGTGCGACTGTATTTGTTTTCCAGTGGCGCCATCTATGGCCAAGAATTCGACTTCGGCCACACCCATGCGTCACACCCGCTTATAGGGTGAACCCATTCATGCATTCATTCACAGATCGTAACTTTGACCTGAATCAGAGAACGATCGATCTTCAATCCAGTACCCCCCAGAGGTTTTGATTTTTTATAGGAACATGGAAGACTTTTGCAACTCGACAGATTTAACATGCATCAATCACTTTACTACACGGGGAATTTTCGGCCGGCGGGGTTCGAACCCACGAACTATCGGACATGGGCCCAGCGCCCTACCGACCAGGCTATCCCGGCCCTAGACCTCCCTTAACAGGCAATAATATTCTTTTAAAATGAAACTAATCGAACTTGAACACTGTTTATAGTGAACTCCTGGATATAGTGAACAAAAAGTTTGGTCCCGTGCCTTGCTATTCACGCATAATGTAATTTTTGTGTGGATATAGTGAACCAAAAAAGAGAAGAAGTTGGATATAATGAACTTTTTTCTATATAAACCTTAATTTGCTATCTAGGATTGGCTTTCCCCAGCAGATCACCGAAGTCAAGCATCACTGGCTGCAGTCAGTCAGTGATTTGGTGACCATTTTGATCAGCCTGTGAAGGAACTGTGGGTGTGCGCTATGAATCCTCCTAAAACTGTTCTTCCGTAAAGTGCTCTTCTTCGCTCCCAGGTCGTCAAGCTACCGAAGAAGAGATGATATCCCTTCCGAAGAGAATCAAAATTCTGATAGCATGTCTTCGGATCATCCTCAGGGATCTTTCCAAGACCGCCGCCAATAGCCCATTGTTCAGCTCTTCTGCAACGTAAATAAACTACAACTTGTTTCATTACTTGATCCAGAAGTTTCCTTTTCTTCTGGAATGGGTTCAAAATTACAAGTCTAAGGAGTTACACACTGATAGTTGTAAACCCAAAAATGGGTTGGCTGTCCAACGCTGTTTATAAAATATAATTACTGTATTAATTAAGTTAAATACTTCATTTTTCAATTTTTTTTATAGAACTTAAAATATGACTATCAAGAAAGAAAACTACTTTATGCTGAACTTTATAATTCGTAAGTTGTTTTGAATTAATTTCATGTTGCATGTTGTGCAATTTTTCTTAAGAGTAAATAAATGATTCTTTAATTCCTTTTTTAAACATTCAATGATTGTTTTTCATTAATATTTAACTCGGGAAAAAACAGTTTGAAAATCACGGTACATGAAAGTTTAAGTAATTAAGAACAGGACAGGATTGATTGCGGGTGGAGAAGAGTTTATAGGTGGGCTATTAGAAGTAATTTGATGCTTCAACTTCCGGCTAAACTAGCTTTGACGCTTTTTGCATACTCCTTCCTGCACTGTGATTTCGCATTATTTCGAGAATATTTTTTTTCCCTTTTTCTTTGGCTTAAATATTAATTTTGTGTCATCCAATAAGAATAGTAGCTTTATTTTCATTTTTGATGTGGATGCCAAAAATATAAATTGATAGTGATTTTTACTCAATGCCTGGTATACTATGTATAGTTCAATATTTTTAATTTTTATATTTACCTTTTCGTTACGAGCACCGTATTTAGCTACTATCCATGCGGTGTCCTGCGCGTACCAGTACCGTATTTAGGCTGCATCTACTCAATGACCTATGTATACCAGCACCGTATTTAGGCAGCATCCATGCAATGTCATGCGTGGACGAGTCCCGTATTTAAGAGCCATCCATTCCATGAAGTGTGTTCGAGCGCCGTGTATAGTCGACGTCAACGAGATTCAGTTTGATAACAGCCCCCGTCTGCTTCAATACTAATACGTATATTAGACAAAAACTACTCAAAGGTATTATAATACGGCGTTGCAGAGTTCATTCGACAGGTAACACTTGAGTCGACATCGACAGACATGTTGAATTGGATATCAGTTCAGGACCAGTGCTGGCAAGGGGTTAGCAAGCCAGTGGTTGCGAGAGTTCGAATCCCGATCAGGCCATGGATGCTTCTCTCAGTGTGGTGTCCTCTCTTGTGTGTGATCTGTGAATGTGGCCCACCCTATGAACGGGGGCAGTGGGGGTGGGAAATTTTGCTCGCCTTCTGAACTTTGGCCACAAGGTGTTCACTAGGCAACGCAAGATGAGCAACCGGCCCCGTCCATGGTGAAGAACGATGTGTTCAGTGCCTGCCGTTAAAAAAATGTTCGGGGCTTTCATTTTATTTTTGTAATCTGTTAATAGCTTGTTGGTGTGAGGCACAGGCTTTGCTTAGGTCGGTTACACAGTCTATCCAAACTTTACATAATTTTCATGACAATTGACACATCGTTTTTTCTTCCAGCAATCTTTCGCATAATGCCCAGTGCTATCATAGCTGGAGCCAGGTTAGCTTCATTCTCTTGCCATGTATTCCAGACGGTATCACTTGTAGCACCGTTGGGCTTTCAAGTACTTCTAGAATTTGTCCCATCCAATGTTTGCACCTTCTTTTTTAATAATTTTCTGAAAATCCTCGACTGCGAAGGGACATCATATGTTTCATTTAGAGTACAGAAATAAGCAAATTTATTCATTTCCGTTTTGAATCTCGTTCTCGTGCTATAAAAAAAAATCACGTAACGCTATTTGAATTTCGGTAGAAAAATCTTTAGTTTTGCTAAATGGTGTTATTTAATACTTTAAAGGACCAAACGGCCTATATGACAGTCGGGGAGCTGACCGCAAGATCCCGGGTTCGAATCCCGGGTTAGATATAGATGTTATTTCTTTCTCTTCTCTATACTACCTGTCCTTCTAACTATGAGAACAACGTTGGCCCACTTATAGTTTGTGTATTGAAAGAACTCCCGTCACCAAAAAGTCTAAAGCCGTCTGCTGCTATGGAAACAAGAAATAGCGTGTATTTCGAAGAGGGAAGCTTCCTTCTCCCCTGACTCCCTTTCTCTCGAAAACCAGAGCAAAAGCCTGTCTGAAATAATCACCCATCACTCCTACGTGAAATGGTTAAATCTCGTAACCATGGTTACCGCCTCTATTTCAGACGAATGGCTGGGGGAGTTATTTACACCGACAAAATGGCAATGGGAGATTGGTAAGCAAATCTGCGAATGACAAAAACAATATCCGGGTGGGAATTGGAAAAAAATGTTTCAAAAGAAATTTTATAAATAATTAGAATGATAACTAGTTTCATTGTAGCATTTAATTTTCGAAATAATTTCAGTGAAACAATACTCATTAGGATTTCGTTTCACAGCTCTCAACTTATGTATGTCGGAGTGTCATTCAGAAATGCAAAGATCAGAACAATCCACTTTGTTCCAAAAGGGCTGGTAAGTCAGATTTGTTTTAAATAGAACAATTGGTAAAAGCTGGAATTTATTTACCCGTAGGAATTTTCGGAAATAATCCTGGTTTCTCACACAATAAAATGTAATTACAAAACAAGGGAAACGTTACCGAAAGGAAGAGTTTAAACTACAATGTTTTTCTGAACTTTCTACTAATATTTATTGCAATTTAGTTATCGCTTTGTTAAGATATGCTAACACAAAAAAGAATTAAAACAATATTATTAAGTGAGAAAAATGCAACGAATGTTGTCCATATATTAAACATTGTATCTTAAGGTAGACATTTACGTAACACTAGAGCTGCTCCATGGGGTATTGGCGACGGTCTGGGAAATATCCCTGAGGATGATCCGAAGACATGCCATCGAAACTTTGATCCTCTGCAGAGGGGATGGCTCCCTTGTTTTGGTAACCCGACCGTTTGCTCTCGAAGTCGAGCAGGCCCTTCGGAGTCCCTACGGAGGTTGATCCAAGTGGTTACCCACCCGCTTACTGGCAGCAACCAGTGATGCTTGACTTCGGTACTCTACTGGAAAATCGCGTCCTTGCGATCAGTCCACTGCGGGACGAAATGGTGATAAAGAAGTAAAAATTGTTCACAAGTATTCTAAAAGCCTCTCAGCGCCATAACGGAATAGTTATGACACAGAGGAAGTACTTTTTACACGGTAGAATTATAGGCTTAATATAAATATCCGAAGAACTTGGAATAGCCCAGAAGTGTCATATTTAGGATTTGGCAACGATTCCAAGATGATAGAAATGTCATCACTCTCTACAGTGCAGGTTACTCCCCGAAACACAATGTCGCTGAAGATCGGTAGGTGACACTAGCTTCCAAAACAGGCAGACAGAGGACAGCATCCGACCTGTTTCGTCATCTATATGCAAGCACGTATACCACAGTATGAAGACAAGACGAGTGCAGATGTTTATTTTATTTTTATTTTACAAAGTTTGAGAGAAATGTGCCTTCGTAGAGGACTTCTTGATGGAACTAGCCCGCATTTGCGTTACATGGAGAGAAAAAACATGAAAACATCTCACGGTTAGCTTGACAGCAAGGGGACTCTAACCCATGACCCGTCAACTACTGAGGATATTTTACGTCAGCCCTGTGGTCGATGCTCCATGCCCTGAACCAACACGGCTGTTTTGGAAATATGGGCCTATATGCTTGCAGGCCAGAGAGATGTGTTCCACGCACAGCTTCTGGATTCATATCAGTGAAGCCACTGTTGCCATCCATATGTCTGAAGTAGAAAATATGAAATTTGAACATCGTCACGGTATGTTTGTGTGCTATTTTCCGACGAGTTCAGGTTTAGCTACAGTCTGATTCACATTAAACTTTCGTGTGGAAAATGACAGGTATCCTTCACCACCAGTATTACATTCATTGAATGACACCATCATGCTTGTTCAAACTGACTCGTTTGGGGTTGAATTATATTGGTCTCCAGAGCAGGTCTCATGTTCAAATCGAAACCATGACAGGACACATTCTGCAACAATATGTACGTTTGTTTAGGGGTGCGATAGGCGAAGAATTTGTGGTTGTGGCTGACAACGTCTGTCTTCACCCTGCCACCATCCTAATCGAATGCCTTCAAGCTTAGGGTATTCACCCGCATGAAATGGCCAGCATTTAAACCAGATTTGAATCCGATGAAGCATGCGTGGGACATGACAGGATTCAAAGACGAGTTGCAGATCATTGACGGAACTTTGGAGAGCTCTGCTTTCAGAGTGATGCCATCTTCCTCGGGAACAGCTCTATATTTTGATACTCAGCATGAAGTTAAAGACTGTATTTTATCGCATAGAAGACACATAACGCATTAACCATTATACCAACCATGTAATATTAAGTTTTTGTGAAGGAGATATTTTTTATAATTGTTCCGGGTAATTTTTATGAATGGAATCTTACCCTTTTGGTTTTTTGTCTTTTGTTTAATAAATGGGCTTTATGACTAAGTTACGTTTGTTTTGTTTCTGAAACTTTATTTGCCGGGTATTATCTTAATGTATGCTCATAAGTGTATGATCATGAATTTAACATCTTGAGAGAAGACTCATTTTTTTAGCAATATAAATGTATACTAACTAAAATACATACTTGTTTTGAGATTTCTAATTTAGTCGGATCAAAATTCAAAGAGTTACCTACCTATGTAATTATCTACCATAAAATTCAGTTAGTATCATTTCAAATACGTAGAATTCAATTAGTTACCATAAATTTTATTCTACATAAATGTAATTTTTTTTATTTTCTCGTTCATGTTTAATGAATAAAATACATAGTAAGATTAATTTTGTATTACTTCTTCTAGCCAATGGATCTGTTTAGCAACATCGGTGGATTCTTGGGAATTTGGATTGGATCCTCTATCATAACAGTCTCTGATTTAATATACAAACTATCTGAATGCATCTACATTTACATCATAAAATTTGTAAAAAAGAAATCCACACAGTAATAGAATCCGGATCAAATTACGGCAAAAAGTTCTGGCACCCTGAGATCCGTAAAATCCATTTTTTCAACTTTAAGTCTTATACCGTAAAATTTTACACCGTAATTTTAAGAGTAATATTTATTTATTTGCAGTGATTGTGTGATTTCACAGTTAGTATTACTGTATAAAATTGTGCACTCTATCATACTTAAAATAAAGTAAAAAAATTATAAAATTAAGTACTTTATCATATCAATCTCTGATTTATTATAAAAACTACGAAATACATCTTCATTTACATCATGAAATTTGTTAAAAAGAAGTCTAGACTGTAAAAGAATCCGGATAAAATTACAACAAAAAATTCTGGCACCCTGAAATAAGTAAAATTCATTTTTTTTCCTAAAAGATTTATATCCTAAAATTTTACACCGTAATTTTTACAGTAATATTTTTAATTGCAGTAATTATGTGGTTTAACAGTAAATTTTACTGCAAAAACTACGTACTCTATGATATCGAAAATTAAGTACAAAAATTATAAAATTAAGTAAAATCTATCATATTAATCTCAGATTTATTATACTAACTATCTGAATACATCTACATTTACATATCGAAATTTGTCTCAAAAGAAATCTACACTGTAAAAGAATCCGGATCAAATTATGGCAAAATGTTCTGGCTCCCGGAGTTGTGTAAACTAACCTTTATATCTACATAAACTAAAAAGAAATTTTGAGCTCGCTGATTCGATTTTTTTGCCAACGCCTTCTGTGACGTATGGTTATTTCATTCTGCATTCCTTGTTATTTTAAGCATAGAGAGATTTCAGTACTACAGCTTTTTTTCAAACTTTAAATGGCAGTTTTTTCCGCCTGAGGAACTGCCTTCTTTATTTAAAAATTAAATAGAAACTATTTCATCAAACATTATTACCCTTAGAAGAAATATTATAAATTTAGAAGATTGCAACAAGTGGGTAAAGAAATTCGGGGAACTGACAAATACGAAATGAAATTTCAGAACTTCAAAACCTCACGGACAAAGAATTGCTTGCTGGTAACTAGCTTAGTTATTTTAAGAAAATTAAATTTATTATTATTATTAAGAAAATTAAATTTTATGGCAAGTACTTTTTTGGTAAAATTTAGGATTATCACATGCATGGATCCTTATAAAGTTAATACCCAAGTAGCACTTAATATTAGATAACATCAGAAAATCAGTAAAATCTAACGTTATCTTGCACAAAATCTAATATTAGAAAGATACAAGAAGTCGCTGCTTGCTCTGCATTAAATTATATTAAATTCTATGCAAAATAATATTATCTAGTGTTCGCCGTAATATTATTTCGCAGCATTAGTTTTGAGGCTATATAGTATTAGATTTTGAATTTTTGGATATTATCTTGAGTTGCTTTTTATTTTTTGCAGTAAGCAAGAGGAAGATTTGGACGGTGCTTGAATAAATTCGGATATGATTTTACTCAATTTTCTGAAATGCTAAGAGGCAGTAAAACATACAACAATAGTTTCATAATGTCATTCCATTTATTATTTACTTAGTAGTACAGGAATAATAACTGAAATTATATTAGCAAATTCACCGACAATCCATTTTCCCCCCACTTAATCAAAAGTTTAATTTATATTCAGCTAATTTTTTTGATTATTTCAAATTTAAGACATATGTAATACTATACCACAACATTTATTGAGTTTTTTTTTGTTATTTTGCTTTTCTTTTCTTCATACAATGAGTTTTCTGACGAGTTTTATAACATTAATAATTTTCAAGTCTTTCTTAATAATTCTTAATTGTTCTTATTCTTAAGTCTTTCTTAAGTATTCTTAATTTTTTTATAAATGAGTTTATTTTAGTAAATTCTCAATTGATTTTGTGAGCTTGTAAAACACATTTTATAAACATTGTTACTTGATCTCTTCATTTTCTTTTTTTGCATGGAGGTATACTTCCTATCGTACTGCCCTTTTTAATTCTTCTGTCTTCCGATTCCCTCGGAAGATTGAAATCCTAAAAGACAACCTTTTGCCATTGAAGACTGATTTCCTTTCCAACCCCTGCGAGAGAGAAATAAAAATTCCGCGCATTACACACCATCTAAGTTGAAGAACACAACTGAGATTGAATGCAAGTAATATAAGTAAATCTTATATTACCTAGAAATACATTGCCACAATCTGTAACATCTCTTTTTCTCCCTTCCTTTCATTTTGGTTTACATCTTATTCTACTGCCCTTTTTAATTCTTCTGTCTTCTGATTCCCTCTGAAGATTGAAATCCTAAAAGACAACCTTTTGCCATTGAAGACTGATTTTCTTTTCAACCCCTACGAGAGAGAAATAAAAATGCCGCGCATTACATACCATCTAAGTTGAAGAACACAACTGAGACTGAATGCAAGTAATATAAGTAAATCTTATATTACCTAGAAATAACATTGCCCCAATCAGTAAAATCTCTTCTTTTCCCTTTCTTTCATTTTGGTTTACTTCAAGGTTAAGTGAAATAGCTTAGATTGAATGCAAGTTCTATAAAAAAGTTTATATTAAAAATAATAAAATTATAATGTACGTTAAAAAAGTTTCGTTCCAATTTCAGAAATATTTTGACTTACCATTTCTTATCGACTTGTATTTCTTCATTTTCTTTCAACATCTTTTTTAATTTCTTCAGTTAGGTTTTAACAATTTTTACCTACCTTCGAAACACAACCTACACTCAAGAAGTCCAATCCGAAAATGAATCTCATAATGATTTATACTTATTGTTTAAACTATTTTGCAACAATGAATACTTTTATAGCTAATAATCTTTGTTACTTTAGACAGTAACTGTTAAACGACATCATTCACTTTGTTGAAACAACAATGTACAAAAAAAGAAAGAAAGAAAAAAGATTTCAATTGTCTTTGTGAGAGTGTTAATTCGTTTATTTGTTAGGAAAACGTAAAATATAATGAAATATGATATCTCTAGATTTTCTATTTCACTCTACACAGTTTCTTTTTTTTAAGGGTGTTCTAATATATTTTTAGATATTAAGTAAAAATATATATAAATTAGTGATGGAGTTCAAGTTAATATAGATAATGATCTGTTAGATTTGCAGCAAAGGAATTTCTTTTTACTTCTATTTATTAAATTGAGTTAATCTTTCGCTTTATTTTACTTTACATAATGTTTTCAAATTTTATGTTAAAGATTTTTTCCGTAAATGTTTATTTCTATTTGGTAACTTTATCATGCTATCCTAGACCATGGCATAGAAACAATTTATTTCGTTATATTTATTTTTCATTTCTGCAGGTTTTAAAAATGTGTAGTAATGAGAACTAGAATTTAAAAAACCAGACTTTTCCGGTTAACAGTTACTTAAATACTACCAAATGAATGTTTCAAATAATATTTATTTGGTGTTTATTACCAGTATTATTTTTTTAAACAGATAAGTTTTTTGCCGTAGACTATGCAAATTTTACCAGATTTTTTTTTCTTCGGGTAATTTCCTCCTACTAAATATATTTTCGAGTAAAGATAATGCATTTTGACATTGCTCTTTAATTTAAGACTCTAAAATGACACTGTTATCAAACACTTTAGATTTCCGAAGGCCTTTATAATATTTGCGTTTCAACTTGTCTCAGTTTCCTTCCGTAATCAAGCGTGCTTTCATTATTACTTCATTGGTCATCGATGGCATTTTATGGAGTATCTTGCACATCGTATTTTTTGGCAAACTCAGAAGTATAATTTTAAGGTTTTGGCATATTTTGCAAATTTTTAAATAAATAATAGCCGTGAGGGGGAACTGTGATCCGCAAATCAAACTTGGGGTCCAAGGGACTTCTTGCGACTCAACTCGGGCATCCTCAGATTTATAGAACTCTACTGCGGAGAGATACTTGGTATTTAGATACAGGCTTTGCCTCCAGGGATCCCAAGTATCAACCGTGAGGGTGAACCGTGACCCGGAAATCAAACTTGGGGTCGAAAGTGCTTCTTGCGACTCAACTCGGGCATCCTCAGATTTATAGAACTCAACTGAGGGGAGATACTTGGTTTTTAGAAGAATACAAGGTTTTTAAAACCATTTGATTAATAACACAGAAGAATTTGTATCAAATAGTAGCAGACCAAATTTAAACTGAGCGGCCGAAAATTTTATACCGTTTAATTTTAATTTCAAGTTCTTCAAGTTTAACAAAAAAAATTATGTTATCCTAGAAATGCAAAATTTTCATCCATCTGAACAAACTGAAAAACTTTACATTTCTTAGATGGCTACCATAGAAAATCTTTTTAGTCCGTATTCTGGAATTTTATTCCTATTTTGTCAACTCCAGACTGAAAGATTTAAAAAAGAAAAAACATTTAGTGAAATGAGATAGAGTAATGAAAAATGCGATTAATGTGATTTTTTTGTTTATTACTTGAACAACATAGAATGGGGTTTTAATATTGCCTAGTACTGTTGTTCTGCGATTTTGGTTCTAAGAAATATCATCTTAGCTATACAATCTAAGAAATTTCGTCTTAGAAATGTCTTCTATGTTCTAAGACATATCATTGATTCATTTTGTAAGGATAATCTAAAACGTGTGAACTGGTGAATGGGTTTTTTAATAAATCGCCATCTGAAACAAATCCAATTGATGACATAGATTTGGAAGTTAATGCTAAATGAGCACGTTTTTATTAAGTCGATTACATTTTAAGTAAATTAAACTATATGTAAGCATTAATAGAAGCATTAATTAAAAGTACCAACACAAAATAATGCGGTAAAACAGATTTTTTTTTTAAAAAAAAGTGGCTTTTAAATAATTGGTAAAATGTGAAAATAAAATAAAAATTTGAGTTTTAAAAACAATAAATTGAAACAAAAAATTTTTCAACCAAGGTTAGAAAATAGTAAAACGGCACTTGAAATATAATGCTTGTTAAGGATCATATAATCAGTAACTACTGGTAATCCCTTGAGAAACATTAGTTAAGCCTGAATTTTCGGTAATTTTATCAATTTTCTACAGATGTGTGTCTCAAGAAATTAATTCCAGCCATTGTCTCATCACTATTTTCGACTTGCAATCGGGTGATCACATAATAAATTGAAAATGCTATATTTAAAACGGTGCATCTTAAATATGCTAATTTTCTGATTCAGAAAGTATAATTATAATTTTCTAAATATATAATTGTTCTAAGTAGACGTGCTATTTTATTTTTTGACACTCAAAATATGGGTTTACTTAATATGGGTCCTTAAAACATGACTATTTGTATAAAGTTAGTAAAAGTGATCTAGGTTTCAGGCACATTCCTTTTTTGTATTTCAATTCGGCTGGATAACTAATCGTATGATTTGAGAAATGTTTGCTTGCAACTGTAATATATTTTTCTCAAAAATAATCTATTGCAAAAATAATTTTAAATAAATAATACTAACTTTTATTATTTCATTTTAATTTGATAAAAATTTTTAGAGCAATACTTTTGCCTAGCGTTAAATTTTACCAGGTCTTTATACTGTGTAGAAAATTTTATGAAAGTCCGGAGAAAAAAGACAGGTAGTAGTATTATAAGCGCAGAATTAAAATAAAGCAGCTAAAACTTTATGAAACAACTATTTCATCTTAAGCAGAAATAGTTGTGAGAGAAATAGATAATGATCTGAAAGATTTGAAACTAGGTAATCCTTCTTTTTACCTCCTAAATATTAATTCCTTACAGCATGCCGTAAAAATCCTTTATTTAGTTAAATTTATTTTTAAATTCTGTAGGTTTTAAAAATGTGTTGTAATGAGAAACCAGAATTTCCGGTTAACCGTTACTAAAAAATTATCAAATGAATTGTTTAAAAACGCATATTTGGTTCTTATAATCAGAATTATGTCTTTTTTTAATTGATAAGTAATTACCATAGACTACGGTAAATTTACCAAAATATTTTTCTCCCTGTAGTTTTTACCTTCTAAATATTTTTCCGAATGAAAAAAATAAATTTTGACACTACTTTTGAGTTATAACTCTAAAATTACACTGATATCAAATATTCAAGATTTCCGAAAGTCTTTAAAATAGCTGCCTTGCAACTTATTTTAATCTAAAGCTCTTGAAGTTAAACAAAGCAAGTATGCAATTTTTTTAATAAAAAAATTTTCAATCATTTGAAAAGAAAAATCTTATATTTCTTAGATGACTACAAATATCCAAAGAAAATCTTATTAGACTGTATTGTTCTATTTTATTCTTATTTTGACGATTCGAAGCAGAAAGATTTTTGGAAAAAAAATTTTAAGTAAAATGAGACAGTTTAATGAAAAATGTGATGATGTGATTTTTTTTTATTGCTTGAAGAACACAAAATGTGGCTTTTATAAGATACAGTTGTTCAATGATTTCGGCCAGCATCTGTTCTAAGAAATCATTGATAAAAGTTTGGCCAAAGGATACCTGAAGGATACCTAGCTCTTTGTTTGCTAAGGATAAGAGATATCATTGCTTATTTTGTGTTAGTATTGAATCATTTTGCAAGGATACTCTAAATACTTGAGCCGCGATGGTTCAGGGAATAGAGTGTTCGCCTTCCAATGCGGCGAAACGGGTTCGAATTCCAGTCGATACGAATTCCGCATCCGGCTAGCGCCGACCACAGTGCTGACGTGAAATATCCTCAGTGGTAGACGATACATGCCATCAGGCTAACCGTGGGAGGTTCTCATAGTCTTCCTTTCCATGAAACGCAAATGCGGGTTAGCTCCATCAAAAAAAGAAGTCAAATTTCTGACAATACTCGATCTAGGAGTTCCCTTGTCTTCTGGATTGGGTTCAAAATTACAAGGCTACGGAGTTGAACATCAGTAGTCGTAAACGCGAAATAGGGTTGGTTGTTCAACGGCAGTTACAAAATATAAAAAATAAAAATTCAAACATGTTAACTGGAGAATGTGATTTTGTTAAATCTTCATCTGAACCATTTGGAATCAAGTCCAAATGGTTACATAGCTTCGGAAGTTGAAACCGAATGTAAATCTTATCACGCTTTGATTAGGTCGATAACAGATTAAGTAAATTATAGTAAATGTAAGCATAAATGGAAAGTACCAACGCAAAATAAAGTGGTGAAAAAGTATATATGTGCTGCATAAAGACGATCCTCGTTGTAAGTACAAAACTGGTGAATTAGATTTTAAAAAATGGCTCTGGAATAACTGGTGAAATGAGAAAAGAAACAAAAATTTCAAATTTGAAAAACAAAACAATGATACAAAAGAAACATTCAAACTAGGTTAGAAAATAGTGAAATAGCTATTAAAAAATAATGTATATTGGGATCATAAAATCAGTAGCTACAGCAATTGCTGGCACTAATGCAGACTGGTACTAATGAAAATAATCCTCTGCGAAACTTTAGTGGAGCCTAAGTAGTCGACAATTATATCAATCTTTCACATATTATGCTTGTCTCATAAAATAAATTCCGCCCATTTACCCGTCACAATTTTCGACTTTGTAATTGGGAAATCACATATTAAATTCCAAATGTTACATTTGAAGCGGTGCGTCCTAAATACGCTAATTTGCTAATTCAGGAAATATAATTATAATTATCTCTGCATATATAATTGTTCCAAATAGATAGGCAATTTTATATTTTGACGCTCAAAATATGGGTTTTCTGTCATCCTTAAAATATGACTTTGATAAGCACATTTTAAATCAATGCTTTTGCCTCCCATTAAATTTTTCCCAATTCTTTATTGAGAATTTCATCGAAAAAATGTAGGATTATAATCGCAGAAATAAAATTGAATCAACTTTAGCAGAAATAGTTTTCTACAATTTATAGTGACACTTATTAACTAAAACCATAACATGCTTGCAACTTAAATTTTAATGTGGGCAAGTTAAACAAAAAGTAAAAAAAATCGTTATATTTCTCTATGATAGCTACTTCTCACGTTTATTTTATTTTTATAGTTTAACGCATATTAATTATAATTATTGTATTCTATTGTATTTTAGAAAACACCAAACAAACGCGTAAGTAGCTTAATTTTAATATTAGTTACAAGCACTGTAACGAAAGAACATTTATTTTTGAATATCATTAAGCCGTTAGCTGACTTTGTTTTGTTCTTTCTTTTGCATTTTATGAAATAAATATTGAAAGAAATACTTTGACTTACAATTTTAAGTCATCTTTCTTATCTTCATCCTCGGTCAACAAATTCTTTTATTTCATCAGTCTTTTAAAACTTTTACTCAACTTCCAAAAAATAACCTTCACACACGAAATTCAAACGAACTCAATAATGATTTCAACTTATTTTTGAAATAATTTTGTAACAATCAATACTTTTATAGCTAATAATATTTGTTACTTTTGAATGCAATTGTTTAACTGCATTGTTTAGCTTTGTAAAAACAATGGTGTACAGAAAAAAAATATTTTTAAAACCTCACACACACCTACTTCACACATTGTCTAAAAATGCTGGGTATTTGGCAGAAATCGTGCTAAAGTAAATAATAATACTCCCATTGCATTCTTTGCCATTTCGATTTTCTTATTTAATTCTCTAATGTCCAATCTTGGTAAAGTATATAATAACTCTTCGATTTCAATCTTCGCCCAAAATTGCTAGGCATTCAGTAAAAATCGTGGTAAAATATAACTGATTGTCCTATTTCTTGCCAATATTTGCCAATTCAATTCTCCTATTTCAATCTTGGTAAAGTATAGAATAATTCTCTTATTTCAATTTTTGACTAAAAATACTAATTATCCAGTGGAAATTTTTATAAAGTCCAGCTTCAGTTGTTGCCTAAACACGCTAGACATTCAGTAGAAATCTTGTTAAGTATAGCTGATTCTCCTACTTCAATTATTGCCAATTCTATTTTCCTATTTCAATCTTGATAAAGTATATAATAATTATATTATTTTAATTTTTGCCTAAAAATGCTATGCATCCAATAGAAATTTTGGTATATAATAATTCTCCGACTTCAGTTGTTGCCTAAACACGCTAGGCATTCGGTAGAAATCTTGGTCAAGTATAACTGGTTCTCCTACTTTAATCATTGCCGATTCAATTCTCCTATTTCAATCTTGATAAAGTACATAATAATTCTCCTATTTCAATTTTCGCCTAAAAATGCGAAACATGCAGTAGAAATGTTTTTCAAGGTAAATAATAATTTTCCAACTTCAGTCCGTACCTAGACACGCTAGGCATTCAATAGAAATCTTGGTAAAATATTTAACAATTCTCCTATTTCAATCTTAGTATTCCAAGTAATCTAAGTATTCAATGGAATTCTAACGCTGTATACATTGATTATATTATATACTCTGTTGCAAGTTAAGAAAAGACTGCTTTTTTGGATTTAAGTAATAATTCTCAATTGCATATGACTCCTTTTTTTTTTTAATCAAATTATGTATATATGCTTTCATCCCGTAGTGGACTTATCGTGACTGATCATTCCCAGAAGGATACCAAAGTCAAGCATCACTTTCTGCAGTCAGTGTACGGGTGGGTGACCACTTGGATCAGTCTACTAAGGAGCCGAGGGTGTGCGGTATCGGTCTTCGTTAAACTATTCCCCCGTAAAGTGCCACAATAGTTTGAGCTACATGTAAAATCTCCTTAGATTCAGAGGGAAATTTTGCTCAGAAATTAAATTATAATTTTAACGAATGGGTTTTAAAACTAAAAAAATAACCTTTGGAGATTTGAAAAATCTTATGAACAACTAGTAAGTGAAACGTATAGTTTGGAAAGATATGACAGTCAAAATTATATGAAAAGCTTGGCGATTATGGGAGTTCAATGGAAAGTTTCCAAATAAGAATCTCATCTGTTAACAAAGACTCATTTAATAAAGATTTTGACAAACTTATTGCCAAAATAATGTCTTAAAAATTGCATAATAAGATAAAATTTTGAAAGTAGAATGGGGATCGAATTTACGTTCTCAGTGCCCAGAACTAAGTAAGAATATTGAAATTATTGTTTCTTGTCTTGCATTTAAAGACATATTCCCGGCACCTATTGTATTATTTCAATTAAAGAAAATTGTGGAAAAAAACTACTATTTTACAAGATATTGATGCGATTTAATTCATCATAAAGTATGTGAAATCCGAAATGGGTACTGCCTGATTAAATTAATACCCTTTAGCACTAGACTTTGATTTAGGTCAATTAATTATCAAATCAGTCCAATTGAGAAAATCTCTAAGTAAGAATAAAAAAATTATTGGAAAACAAGAAAAGTACACAATATTAACCTATTGTTTAAAACAGATCAATTGCCAACCCTTTTAAAAAGTGCCGATTCTGAGCAAAAGTTACAAAGGGAATTACTATAAAATTACTGAATTACTTTAAAATTAATGAATTACTCTAATTCTTGCCATGAAAATTTTGAATCTGAATGTTGACATGTTAGAAAAAATGGGTCAACTATAATTGTCGATATTTAAATTTTGATTATGCTTACAAAGTTCTGATTAGAAAATATTCGACTGGTAATTTCCATGATGAAAATATCAGGAAATGTAAAATGTATTAAATGAATTTCAGCGATAAAAGCACCTTTAAAATAAAGATATGAAATTCTGCAGAAAAAGTTAGAACTTTTTGCTTAAGTTTGTTGTAAGAAAAATCATCAAAGAAATGGGAACATTATAAAATGCATAAGTAAATCTAGTACGCAATGGAACTGATCATAAAAAAAGATTTTGTGCACAAATTCATAAATTTAATTAATAATAATGAAATTAAGCTTTCGATTTCTAATTTTTGTAGTTACCTAGATAATTGGTAGATTTTAAAGATTTGGTAAAATTTAGTTTCTGAATTTTCAAGCACTTAGGAATTAGTTCATTATTGAAATTGGTGAAATTTTTGCAAAGCTCAGGTACTTTATAAATGCTGCTTAAAGATATAGAATGTAGTTAGATTTAATTTTGTTTTTCAAGAAGTGATTAATCTTAATTATGATTAAGAATGTGGTTATTAATTTGAAATATTGTAATTTTTAAATTTAAACTCAATTGTTTCAACCTTGATGCATTACCGTCTTGATTCTTCACTTGGAAGTCGTTATAATAATAACGCGCCAGTTGATATGTTTGTATTTTTCAGTACTTATTAGTTTTAAGTACCGTATATTGGCGGTTGCTTTTCCATTTGTCGCCAACAGGAACATTGTTGCCTAAAGGGGATATAAATGCAATATAGATATAATAATAATATGATATATTGCACTGAACCGTTGCCTATAACGGATTAGTGCTATATATATTATAATAATAACATGTTAGCAGATATGTTAGTATTTTTCAGTACTTATAACCTTAACTTACCTTAGATAAGAAACTTATTGGCGGTTGCTTTTCCAATAGTCGCCAACAAGAGCATTGTTGCTTACAATTGATAAGTGCCAAGATTTAATTTAGAAATCAAATATATCGTCGCTTTGAAACTAAACCGTGGCAGCTCAAAAAAGCAAGTTTCTCAGGAGAGCGATTTCTAAATTTCAGGAACTTCCACCACAGATTGACTCGAAGCTATGGCGACTATTGCAAAATAGTTTACATTGAAAAAAAAACCTGTTTCTTAACATTTTTCAATGAACCAGGCCTGATTCTTGAAGCATTTCTAATTTTGTGGTAATTTCGAAATAAGTTAAGGTACTTTATTGAGTTGCAACACTTTTCTCCAAAACTTTTATTAAAAGTGGAGAGTTATTTCAAAATACAACGATGTTCTTCAAAATATCCTCCCGAATATTACGTATCTCATTTCAAATTTTGACATACAACAGTGTAGGAAAAAATCGCTCTCCTGAAAAACTTGCTTTTTTGAGTTACCACTGTTTAGTTTCAAAGCGACGTTATCTCCTCCAAGGTTTTGTTGCAACTGGCACACTGCTACACTATTTCCTAAAACCAAGATGGCGAATTACGCCAATGCGATAACGATTTATCTGCTCTCTAAATTAATTTTATGGAACTATGAAGATAACACATTGTTTCTCCAAAAGGGTGATTTTTTTTACACAAAATGACCCAAATATCTCATTTTTCGATTTTTTTGAGTTACTGCGGTTTAGTTTCAAAGCGACGATATATATAATTATCATTATCAAAATTATCTATATTTAGCAATAAACTGCAAAGTTTTTCCTTTAAATAGCGTATATTATTTTTATATTGGCCAAGACTTTCGTTAAATAAACTCTACCAACACTCAAAGCAGTATTATATTTAATAATTATCATTATATTGGTGTGCAGAGTTATCGATGTTGATCAAAATATTCTCGATTTTGATATGAATAATTTTCAGGAAATATGGTGTTTTCGCCAAATTTATTTATCGGTTATTGGCCACATCCTGACTAGAATCTGGAATTTTTTCGTCATGGTTCTCTATAACCGATAATTATCTATATTTTTCAAGTAGTCGCATGTTAACCTTAAAGGCATTTAATATATTTATTGGTGGACAACTTGGTGCATGAAAAATGGATTATTAGATTAAAAGCTATATCGGGTGAATTTTTTTTCCTTTGAATCTCTGGATTTTAAATTCTGGACTTTTTTTATCTGAATTTTAAATTATTATTTACTTACAGTTTTTAATCCGCTTTAACTACTTCATATTCGTTACAGCTACAGCACCTTCATCATTTCAGTTGCAAAATTTTCAGTTTTTGGAATTCAGAGACAACAGCCACAAAAGTTGAACATCAAATGAATTTTAAAACGAATTTTAGTTATTGTTGAAATAAAATCTTAGTTATTGTTAAAATGAATTTCAGTTATTGTTGAAATGCGTTTAAACAATGAACACAATTGCAAAACATGATTTGTAATTTATTAATTCAATCAATTGTTTAACTACTTCTATTGCTTTGATGACACAATGGTGCATACAAAACTAACTTTCATTGATTTGAAATGGAATATACAAGGTGTCCCTTTTGTCCTGCTCATAACATATATTTTTAAAATCCTATTACCCTTTGCATCGATTCTAATGATATTCTTATGAGCAATTAAACTATTTAGGAATGACATAAATACAGCTTCAAATGTATAAATAAGTAGTTCTACATATTTTTGCTAAAACATAACGTTTCCGATTAAAATTACTCTATATTTCATTAACTCTCTGCTAATGACAAAACATATTCCCTTTCTTTCGTAAGAGTTAGTTTTTACTTTTTTAATTAATAAAAATTATGTAAATGATATTATCAAAAATTAGATTTTTTAGCTGAATTATGTGTTTTTTAAAGTCCGCTACTATGACATTCGTAAACGATGAAATAACCTTTATATATTTTTAGAAACGAAAACTGACACATATTGAGGGTCAAGTTTAGGTGGCCGAGGGGAAAGAGCTCTCACCTTTCGATGAGAGCTCTTTCCCCTCGGTTCCAGGTTTAAACTGCAGAGGGCACTGGTAGATACGAAATTTGAATCCGGCTCATGCTGACCACAGTACTAACATAAGATATCCTCACAAAAAAAGTTTTAAGCTAAACTTATGGAATTCAATAAAATTTTTACAGATAGTTAGATCGATAAAATTTTTACAAAGTGTTAAATCGATAAAAATTTTACAAATAGTTAGATCGATAAAATTTTTACAAAGAGTTAAATCGATAAAAAATTTTACAAATAGTTAGATCGATAAAATTTTTACAAAGAGTTAAATAGATAAAAAATTTTACAAATAGTTAGATCGATAAGATTTTTACGAAGAGTTAAATCGATAAAATTTTTACAAATAGTTAGATTGATAAAATTTTTACAAGAGTTAAATCGATACATTTTTTTACAAATAATTAGATCGATAAAATTATTACAAAGAGTTAGATAGGGGCCGGAATAGCCTGATTGGTAGGGCACTCGACCCATATCCAAAAGGTCGTGGGTTCAATCCTCGCCGGCCGAAGACTCCCTATGTAGTAAATAATGGCTGATTCACGTTAAATTTGTCGAATCTCAAAGTCCTCCATGTTCCCATAGCAAATCAATACCTCTGGGGGTACTGATCCAGGAGTTTCCTTATCTTCTGGATGGGTTCAAAATTACCAGGCTACGGTGTTGGAACATTAGTAGCCGTAAACCCAACAATTGGGTTGCTGTTCTACGACGAATATTAAAGAAATAGTTAGATCGAGAGGTTCCCGGTTTAAACCCTGGTGCCCCTTTCTATTTCTTTCGAGCCGCGATGGCTCAGGGTATAGAGCGTTCGTTTTCTAATGACGTGATAGGGTTCGAATCCCCGCTGTGGCTGGTTGATTCGAATTCCGCACCCTTCTAGCACCATTCACAGTGCTGACGTAAAATATCCTCAGTGTTAGAGGAATCATGGGTTAGAGTCCCCTTGCCACCAGGCTAGCCGAGTGAGGTTTTCGTGGTTATCCTCTCCATGTATCGCAAATGCATGTTAGTTCCATCAAAAAGTCCTCCACCGGAGACAAATTTCTCCCAATACTTGATCCAGGAGTTCTCTTGTCTTCTGGATTGGGTTCAAAATTACAAGGCTACTGAGTTTAACATTAGAAGTTATATACTCGAAAATTGGGTCTGTTGCTCAACGACGGTTATAAAATAAAATAAAATGAGTTAGAAGGAAATAATGTGTCCCCACATCCGAAATATTAACTTTTAAATTGCATTAATAGAGGATTAAAATAGTATTGAAAATCGGGTAATGGTTATCAAACTCGGCAATTTATCATTTTTAACAAAAAATGCGATAAGTTTTAGCAACGTTTTACTTAATTTAGATGTCAAGTATTTAAAAGAAATCACTATTCACAGCCATCATATCATTTAGAAAATGGAGCGTGCATTTTATATGTACCAAGTATTCAATAAAAGATAATGAAATTGAGGAAGATTATTTAAAGGATTACATTTTTAAAAGTAAAAAATATCGGAAATATGAGGGTCATAAAAGAAGTGCATGAAACATGAGCACACTTTGCACCAGCTGCATCGAGCAAACACTCTGGATGCACAGTTTTCTGAAATATTTAAGCGCTTGAGCTTAACGTCTTAAAAACATCCACAAACGTCTTAAAAACACATTTTTGAATTTCACGAAATGTATGTATTTTATCCCTAAAAAAGTGGATTTGCTTCCACCACAAATACAAGTTCTCTCAGCCAGAGTCTTGGTACGAATCTGCGCCTCCTCTCCTAAGAGGGACACGGTTCCCAGTAGAACACCGAAGTCTAGCATCACTGGCTGTGGTCAGTAAGTTGGTGGGGGACCACTTTGATCAGCCTGCATAAGGACCGAGAATGCGCGGAATGGGTCCTCGCAAAACTGTTCTACCGTAAAGGGCTTGATTTCGCGCTCAGGAAATCGTGCTACCAAAGAAACCCCTAAAGGCATTGATTTGTTATGGAAACTTGGAGGACTTAGTTGCCCCGACAGATTTAACGTGCGCCAGTCACCATTTAACACACGGGGATTCTTCGGCCGGTGAGATGGGAACTACAGTTCTCACGAACACGAGCCGGAAATCCTACAGGCTATCCTGGCCCCTGTAACCAATGGAAATGTCATAAAATATTTTTAAAAATATAAAAAAATTGCGAACTTCAGAAAAGTAACATGGTTGACTTCTTTATGGTTTTTTTTTTTCACCGTTTTTAATTTTTATTTTTTAATTTTCAGTAAAATTTTAATTTATGACTTTTCAAAAACTATCAATTAAATCTAAACAGTTTATTTTCCTGTAGTTAAGCAAAATTTTGCTTTCGTAAAACATTGTTGCAAATATTTTTTCAAGAAAAAAATTCAAGTAAAAATCAGAATTTGTTAACTGCGTACATTTTAAAACACAAGGATTGAATTTATTCTAAACATTCTCCAACTTGAAAGACTATTGAATAAATTAATCTAAAATATCTGTGTCCGAATTCATCCACTTACAGCAAATGCTTTTTTTAAAAAGCAACTTTTTGACAGTAAAATCATTTATGAAAAAAATTAATGTAAAGATCGGTATTTTAGGGCCTTTTGCAAACAGTCGCTAAAATAAAGATCTTTAGAATTTTCTAATCAGTCTGTCATATTTTAAACTTCTGCATACCTTCAGGCAAATTAAAACATCTATCATTCATTGTTCATCTAACTTTATTTATATCAGGAAAATTTCACATAAGCCCATAGTAGAGAAGGCTTATGGTAAATGACCGCTTTAAATTTTCATTACATTAAGCTTAAGCTAATTCAATCGAATCAAGCAATTTTAATTTACCTAGAAGCATAGAGGCTGATTATAATAAGCTAAAAGGGAATCGGTAAGTCATGTATACCAATAATGCTAAAAACTGACCTTTCCTGACGTACCTTTTCTTAACATCTAAAGAAGATATTGCTTCAGTTTTTTTTTTTAAATAGTTGCATATAAATGCTTACACTGTAATAACTAATAATCGATATTTTTGGCAGAAATTTTTTTTAAATTATGAACTGAGAACTTTTAATTTTTAAAAAAAAAAAATCTTTTTTAACTCAAAATGTATTCCAGTTAACATTGAAACATTATCATGGCATACAACTAATATTATCTCAAATATCCCCCAAAATATTTCAAAGCGATATCACAAGTAGTTTCTTAGAAAAAGTTCATCAAAAAAGGTCAGATTTAGCACTATTTATGTATGCCTTAATTATTAAATCCCCTTAAAATTAAATGCTAAAGGCTTTTCAAAATAGCTAAGTGCATTGTAAAAAGCCAGTTAAATTTGCTAAGAGTAGGAATTTTTAATTGACTAACGACAAATATACTGACAGATATTTAGTTCCCTTTTTTCATTAATTTCTGCTCTAATTCCCATAAGAGTTATAGACACAATCAAAAAATCAAAAAATATGGCTTTATTTTGATTTTTATAACCGTCGTTGAACAGCCGACCCAATTTTTCGAATTTACGACTGCTAATCTTCAACTCCATAGCCTTCTAACTTTGAACCCAATCGAGAAGACTAGGGAACTCCTGGATCAAGTATTGGGAGAAATTTGCCTTCGTGGAGGACTTTTGATGGAATCAACCCGCATTTGCGTTACATGGAGAGGAAAACTACGAAAACCTCCCTTGGTTAGCCAAACGGCAAGGGGGCTCTATCCCGTGATCCGTCTACCACTGAGGATATATCACGTCAGCACTGTGGTCGGTGCAAGTCGGATGCGGAATTCGTATCTACCAGCCATCGCCTGGATCGAACCCCGGTTCACCTCATTGGAAGGCGAACGCTCTATCCCCAAAATTATTTACTTAATTTCATTGTATCTGAAGCAAAGAAACTATCACATAGTGTAAAAAATATGGCTTTATTTTGAGTAAAAATAGAATACAAAAAAAAAACACAAAAATATTCTTTAAAAACGCATAACATTACAAAAAGAAATTTCATCGTTATTTCAGTGCATAGAAAAATAATAATGTATTTTGAAAATGAATACATGAAAATACATGTAAAGCTTCTTATTAAAACTAGAAATGTAATTCGATGCAATATGTTACAGAAAAAAAATTCAAAAGAGTTTCAATTCATTATGAACATGCATATTGTAAATAAGAAATATATATTTTAAATAGCACATTCACATGTGCTTTAACAGTTATTTATAGTCAGTTCGAGCTGTTTATTTCTAGAAATAGTTTTATCGGTAGATGAACCACACAGAACTGTGATTTCTGGCTCCTGTTGCTGAGAGGATAAGTTATTTCTAAAATAAAACAGAAAGTTTTTATTTGTTTGAGTGCAAAAATGTGCAAAATAATTATATACAACACAATCTCATTAAAAAAAATTTGCTTATTAATCAGCAAATTTAATTCATCATCATTACCTACAACTTACTCTTAATCTTTTTCTCAAGTTTTTGAATTCTGATAAGACGAACAAATTGAAATTACATTCTGCATATTATTGAAGAAAAACTTCTGGTTTTGTATTACAAATATTAACACGGTTTCAAAAATAAAAACACGATTCCTTCAGTGACGAAAACTTATACCAATACAGTGACATTTAATTCATTTTTTCGAGCAGTCAACCAATATAGTTATCAAAAGCCTATACACATAACTACACAAAGATCATGAGAAATGATTTTTAAAAAAAATTGAAAACATTTAACTGACATATAGTGACCAAACGCATACACCCATATAGTGGTATCTTTAACATCCATCAACATTCATCGTATAACCATACGTCAACTTATACCCTTTGTAAATAAAATAAACGTTTAAAGGTTATACGATATCCCACTCTTCACATCTCTTTTACCATGGTTTCGGCAAATCTTAATTTTTCCCCACTTATATTCTAATTTTTTATTCAAATGTATTGGAAAGGGAAATAAAATTTTCCATGGTAAGAGAGAGATGAAAAGTGTGAAGAGTTGGAAAATCACGGAACCTTGGGGCACTTATTCTATTTACAAAGATTACACAAGTATACTGCGCAACTAACATGCGATAGAAAAATCAACGCAAGCGACAAAAAATACATAACTGAGATTCTTGGCGTTTTTAGATGATGCAAAAAAATTCAAAATAGCAATTTTCTTTAAATTATGTTTTAGCGGTCATAGCACTAGCATAGGTTTTGCATGGACAGCATACACCTTATAAAGTGGCGACTCTTACAATAAATATCGAAAGAAGTAATAGAATAGAATTTGCTTATATGTTCTTACACTTTATCGGGTATCTCGATGGGTACTATCTCTATTTTCTTGAGATTCAAACTATTGGATTGTGTTCTAGGTAAAGCAAGAGAGTCCGTTCTCCTGAAGACAGATCCGAACCATACTTTGGCTGCCTGAACACCTCCCAGTGGAAATCTGCTTGTGGCCAAATACACATACTGACCACCAGGTTTCATTTCTTTTTCATCTCTGAAATATATATATACTTTTATAAGAATAATAGAATGGAGACAGCTAAAATGATTCATTAAAAATTATGCATTAAAAATTCTAAATTAGAGAGGGTAGAATAAAGGTGGCTCAGAAGATAGAGCTCGCCTTTCAGTAAGAGGGCCCAAGTTTGAATCCCAGCGATGACTGGTCGGTACGAAATCTATTCCTGCTCACTCCAACCACAGAGCTGACTTAAAATACCCTCGATTGAGGACGAATCAAGGATTAGAATTTCTTTAAAATCCAGTTAACTGTGGGAAGGTTTTGTATTATGGGTAGAACGTTTGCTTTTCAATAAGGTGACCCGGATTCGAATCCCAGTGGTGGCTGGTTTATACGAATTCTGCTCCCAGCTCACACCGACCACAGTGCTGACGTAAAATATCCTCAGTGGTAGATGGATCATGAGTTAGAATCTCCTTTGCTGCCAGACTAACTATTGGAGGCATTCGGTGGTTTTCCTCTTCATGTAACGCAGATACGGATTAGTTCCATCAAAAAGTTTTTCGTGAAGGATAATTTCACCGAATGGAAGTAGTTTCCTTGTCTTTTGAGTTGGGTTCAGATTTCAAAACTACGGAGATGATCATTGATAGTCGTAAACTCAGAGTTGGGTCTGCTGTTCAACACAGCTTATGAAATAAAGTATCTGGGATTTGGGTAATTAGAGAGTGCCGAGTAATTCTATGTATCTTGGACTCGGTTTAAAATTCTTCCGGCTTGGATCTCAAAAAGTGAGCCCAAACTCATCTTTAGTTCCTATATAAGGTTTTGAAGTTATCCACCAGCCCATCCGCAGGAGGTGATATTAAGGGGTTGAGATTATATCAGCGAATGCAAATTTCTCTTTATATTTCATTAATCACCCGTTTTGGGGATTACGACTAACAACGTTCAACTCTGCAGCCTTGTAATTTTGAATTCAACTCAATATTCGAATTTTACACCACTGTGGCTATAAAGTGTTTCCACCAGCAAGAAAAAAAGGCCATAAGCGTCAGCTTATAATTCAGGATTATTAAATAAGGAGTATTACGTGAAAGAATAAATCTTTTTCCTTATTAAGTAATATTTTGAGCTTTATTATGCAATTGAGTGCTTTGCTGAACAATGCAATATTTTAAGCTTTGTAGGGTCATTTCCTGTACGTGTAACTTCCTACTTTGATGGCCATTCAGATCATGCTCTTTAATGCTGTTGAACCTTTTTGAGAAGTCTAATAATTATCTCAACAAACTCATGATTCCTAATACGCTTTCAAGATAAAAACTGAGTGCAGTCAGTTTCAATAAATTTCAGTTTTTGTTTGCTCAGATAGCTTTAGTGAATTCAGTCTCAAGTTATTACAAAACGATCATTAAGCAAGTAATCGACGAATTGGTCATCAAAATCGTGGAAACCATTCAACTTGGAATACTTCTCCACATTTAAGAATCCGTAGATTCCATAAATATCTCAGAATTTTAATTAAAAATCTGTTTTAATCAAAGCTATTTCTTGTGGGAATTTACGGGCACCCTTTATGAAAATTGGAATTTCATATATTCTTATACACTATCTGGCCAAAAGTATCAGGACACCCGGTTGTTAAGGTGGTGGAATCATAATGGTGTGGGGTGTTTCTAGTGGTTTGACCTGTGTCCGTTAGCTCCTGTGGTTGGAAACATGAACTCTGAGATGTGTATGTGGACAATGCTGCACTCTAAACTGTACGGCAATATTTCGGCCCATTTCTCTTCCAGCAGGATAACTGTTCCATTCACACACATCGAGGATTGCACATACGTAGTTTGACGAAATGGGTGTTCAGAAACTGGACTGGCCTTCTCAGAGCCCCGATCTAAATCCCATAGAACACTTTTAGGACGAATTAGAGAGCAGTTTATGTAGCCAGCCAAATCGACCCTCCACACTGCAAGCACTCACTTCAGCTGTGATGGAAGTCAATTCCTATGGCCACCTATTTGTAAATGGTTGAAGGTCTTCCCTGAAGTATGCAGGCTGTCATCGATGAAAAAGGGAGACCAACATCATATTAATATGTGCCTCAGGTACATGACACTGGGTGTCCGGATTCTTTTGGCCAGATAGTGTAGATAGAAAATTAAATTTGTTTTATTTATTCAAAACTGATAGTGATTGAAACATTACTTATCATCAAGCCTTGCCATTCTTCCTGTTCTAGTTTTCAACTCCAATCGCATGACTCCTGGGTTGACAGCAGCCGCAGATGGATCATGACACGAACCATGCTCACACTCTGTCTCAACAATCACCTGGTACTGGAACACTTCAGGCATACAAGAAAAAACGCTATTCGTTAGTCATATAATTATATAAGGAAGGTCTGAAATATGTATGGTAATTTGAAAAATCAATTTAGTCTAAAGAAGATAGAAATGTATGGTTTGCTGCGTTCTGTTTAGGAAACAAAAAAATTTCTTCTCATTAACTTCCAATATTAGTTAAAAAGTCATTCAACAACAATATACAATCCTCATTGCTTCAATGAAACATTAAAATACTTACAGCAAAATGGTTCTTCTTCTGATGTCTTCACAAAATACTCGTGCTTGTTGACTTCAGGATTCCAGAACAGATCACTGTTGTATCCCATGAGAGCGCAATCACCATCGTGAGAGCAATCAGCGCACCTCCCTTGAGAATAAGTCTCCCAATCCCTGCATGCTACGGCTATATGCTGGCAGACACTGCCCGATCTTCTCGGCTGAATCGGCGATCTGATACTGTCAGTATAATATTCAACAGCTCGCAGGTGGTCACATGTTGTATAATATCTCGCAGCTAAAAAAGATGTGTTGAGTAATTCAGAATATATATATACATAATATCAAGTAAGACTATACAGTAAGAAGTTGTACAACCCCCTCCCCAAATGGTGGCACACTGTATAATTTGTCTCGTCACCACGATAGACACCTCAGGAGAGGAGGTACAGGTTCCCACTGGCACAGCTCGGTCGAACTCCCCAACGAAATTCCAACTTTGGCATTTATTAAAATTCAAAAATAAGGTATACCAAATGCCCAATAATGTCAGAACTAAAATTAATATAAAATATCACAATTTTGCATATCTTTATCCGCTTTCATTAACATTAGGCGTGTTCTACACCAGGGCTAAAGAGAATAGAAGGGCTAGTTCACTCCGCTCCTAGAGCTGAAGCTACGATTTCCCTCCTCATGACGTCACTGTGTCCACAGATCTCGGAGATCGCAAGCAAAGATATTATGATAACTTTGCATCTTTCTCTTTGTAAAAATAAGTTAGACTTTTTCTGGTTATTAGCTTTCAAACTTTACGTAATTAACANGGTGGCACAGGGAATAATTTGTCTCGCCACCACGATAGACACCTCAAGAGAGGAGGCAAAGGTTCCCAATGGCACAGACAAATTCAAAAGAAGGTACACCAAATGCCCAATAATGGCAGAACTAAAATTAATATAAAATATCACAATTTTGCATATCTTTATCCACTTTCATTAACATTAGGCGTGTTCTACACGGTTGTCTTTATTTTGATCTCCAGTACATTATATATTGATATTGGTTCATGAAGCCCGACAACAAATCATATAAGGGCAAATTTTTTTGCGAGTAGTGAATACTCAAATTTATTTCGTTAGTCTTTGTTTGTAATACTTGGGCTTCACAGCACAAAAAACTAGTGACTGTGGTTATTTTTTTTTAAGATTTTTGTGCCACTTTCTGGATTTGAAAAAAATATTTGAAACAAAAACTCGTCATCTTTCCACACCTTCACATATATACTACTAATAAACCTAATACTACTATTAATAAAGTCTCATCTAGACGTGAATTTTCCATGACGTTTCTTTCCTTTTAAAGTGTCTTAGAGCCAATCGAGGTAGTTAACCAACTGTAAATACACTACCTGGAAGAAAGTGACGGGACAATTGTAAAGTTTGGTGGGGGAGGATTGATTGTGTGGGCCTGTTTCTCCTGGTATGGGGCTGGCCCACTGGTGAAGGTTGATGGTATGATGAATGCCGATGGATACTGTGATATTCTCGACAATCATATCCTTCCTACCTTGTGGACAACGTACGGTATGGATGATTGCTTGTATCAAGATGACAACGCAAGATCCCGTGTTGCGAGGAGGACTCTTGATTGGTATGTGAACAACAGCGTTAAACGCATGGAGTGACCGGCGCAGAGCCCTGATCTTAACCCAATTGAACATCTCTGGGACGAATTGGACCGTCGGTTGAGGGCCTGCACCCCACTCCCCAAAAGCAAGCATGAACTATGGAACTTCCTGTTAAACATTTGGAAGGAAATTCCTCTTGCCACTATGGCTAATTTAGTGGAAAGCATGCCCAGAAGGGTTGCAGCTGTGATCGCAGCCAAAGGAGGCCCTACCTCCTATTAATTTTAATAAATATGGGTTTATGTCGTTATAGTGTCGTGTCCCGTTACTTTCTTCCAAATAGTGTAATATAGGGTTTATAAATATCTCATAATAACTGTTGGCGCCGTTGGCGACTTTGAGTTTCGTCGATATCGCCAAACCAGTTTATCGCTCACTTTCTCCTTGCTGTCCTGCTTATCGCTTATAAATTTTGATTGTCTATTGTGTTATTAAATATTGTTTTTATCGTTAATTGGAACCATATTTTGACGTATCGAATAACGTGATTCATTCGGAATCATTTAATGGAGTAACTGTTTTCGTTATTATTATTTTTTTCAATAAAAACTGTTGTTATTATTTAAGAACTATTTCTTTCAGTTATATCAATTGCTACCTATGGATTATTACTTATTAGGATCAGTTGTACCCTCCAATAATATTAATATAAATGCAACAAATATGTAACTCACCTCTTTGCCACCCTATTCTGGGTAAAATATCAAAAGGTGAACTGTGACAACCAGGCTGGTCTTTCCCGCCGTTTGGATAAAAATCAACGTGTCCCACCTGGGCACGCATTCCAAGACCTAAAATAGAAATGTCAACAAAATGTATACATATTGGATTGCATTAGGAAAGAAACAAAAAGTTGTAGTAGTATAAAATTTTTGTTTTATTTAGTTATTTTCATGGTTTTAAATAAAGCGTATTTAATTTTTCACATACGCTTAAATACGCTTTTCAAAGGGCGAGATGGATCGAAGATTTTCTGGGAAAATTTGGCAAAAATTATCAGAAATAAGACAAACATTATTAGAAAATAACCTACGTGGTGGTCTTCCGAATTAAAAACTCGCCGCAGTAAAGTAAGAGCTCATAGACAAAGGTTTCAAAATCAAATCGACCCCTCCACCAGAAACATAAGAAAACAGGAATTCAAAGAAAAGAAAGCTGGATACAAAAAAGCCATCATTAAAGCAAAAATTGCCAAATTCCTGGAAAGCCTGACATACAACCACTTTTTTGAAAGGACATACGCCATCATTAAGTAATAACATGCTAAAAGGCTAATTTGCATAAAGTAATAATATATTAAGTAATAATATACTAAAGTAATAATGTGCTAAAATAACAATATACTAAAGTAACAATATACTAAAGTAATAATATTACATTAAGTAATAATACATTAAGTAATAGTATACTAAAAATATAAAGAAAATGAACAAACAAAGGATTGAAAATAAAAAAGGAATCTTGGCTCAGTTAAAACTTTACTGCAATACTACATTTCGTTAATTTAAGACGAGACAGAACTCATTGAACTACACAATATATCATGCGAACACAGCAGGATCGCTAGCTGGCATCGTTTATGGTTAAAACTAGGGTGGTATCTTATAATTTTCGCGTGTCTTTATGATCAAAATTTTCCACCCAAACAATGTGATTTAACACCTTTAGTTCAAATCTAATGTGAATATCAACAGCCTTACAGTCGCTTTTTACTTGAAGAAGGAAATTGAGTGCTCAGTTAATGACGTCCCACTACATTTACGCAAATAGAGAGTACACTCTGCCAGGTGTGTCATTTGAGGAACATAGGCAATCATGTGATTTGGGCTCGAATCAGAGCGATAGCTAGTTGATACGAATACCGCACCCGGCTTGCACCGACCACAGTGCTGGCGAAAAATATCCTCAGTGGTAGATTGGTTAGAGTCGGCTGGATAGCGATAGCAACGATAGATAGTTTATTAAATAAAATAAAATTACGGGGTCTCAATAGAGTCCCGTAATGTTATTTTTCGTTACAACCTCCCAGACTCCCCCCCCCCTTCGGTTAGGACCTGGGGCATGAATGAGCGTTTCCATCCATTTTTCTAACTTTTATTGTAACATTGGACCCAAATTTCTTGTGTTTCAAAAATAATTTTTAAAAATTAAGTAATTAAGTTACCAGTCTTTATTTTTCTGAAGAAAAAACTTTGTTCCCAAAATGGAAGCTTGGGTGATAAGAGTAAAAATATTTTTGAAAATCTAGATGAAAAAATAAATTTTAAAAGAAAGATTGATTGAAGTCATCCAGGAAAATTTTAAGTCTGATAAAAAAAATAGCGTATAATTTAACAAGATGTGGATTAAAAGTTTCATATTAATCAAATATATGTGTCCAGCCTATGTGAGGATATATCCTTAGAGTAATTAAAGGGGATATATTCCGAACTATTCAAGAATGTCTTCTGGTTCAAGATTTAGACATTACAAGGCTTTCATTTATGCAAAAGATAAAAATCGAATTTCAAGGAATTTCACAAACCCTTGTCCCATTTAAGTTATAATGTAGTCATTAAATTTCATTTTAATAACATTAAAAAAATCATTGTGTGCTATAGAGTTCTATTACAATGAAGTGATCACCCTTACCTTCAAACAAACCGGATCCAGAGTCAGTGTGAATGGCATCCACAAATTTGGCGTCACCCGGGTCCAGTCTCTCTTCTAAAGGAGCCGAGTAGAATCTTGGTCCAGCAGGATCCAAAGCTGAGAATAGAAACTAAGTGTACTATTAGGATATACGGTGCTAAATCTATTAGTTTTACCAAACTTAGCTATTTTTAGGTAGAAAAAAAAATTTGTATTTCAAGATATATGATACAAATATACAAAGTTCGGCTTTACAAAATTTACATTCAATTACTAAAATATTTAAATTATATTTCCAAAATTCAACATAGTTTTTAAAAAAAAAGTCATAATCAGATAATGGTAATGAAATTTAGTAAGTGTAATAAAAACCACAAAAAGTACTAACAAAAAATAGTTGAAATAAAGTAGAAACTAAGTGTAAATATTTATATAATAGAATAAAATATGTATATATACTTTCACGGTCGAAAATTCGAACACTTTGAATAACTTTTGATTTAATGATCGGATTTTCTCGTATTAAATCTAAACCTTAATAGTTCTGGGGCCTAATCTTTAATTTGCAAATTAATTAATTTGTGTGATACAAAATACGAAGTTACAAAATAAGACAGAAAAACCTACTTTCGTTAACTAAACGTACCTGACCACATTCTATAAAATATGGTCCTCACTGTTTAAGCGGGAATGCTGTCGAAATTTTGGTTCCTTTAATGTTTATCATTATTCTTTGCGTATTTCGACATCTTGAAAAAATCGTTTATTTATATTTTTATTTCTCAAGAAATAATTGGCCACTTATCTTTCAAACTTTTGATTTTGTCATTTAAAATGACATAGATTTAGATGGTGTAAAAATTTCCATGCATTAAAACACAAATATTTTTAGCTTTTAACTGAAGCAAATAATCATAATTTCATGGAATCATTTTTGGAGGAGAAAGTATGAAAATCTTGTGAAAACAATTTTTGATTAACTTCATTAGTTTCGGAAATATGGCTCGATTTGCCAAAAGTAAAAATCACATTAAGAAAATCGAACTTTCAACAGTTCTACCTATTTGTACCGTATTTTTCTGACAGCGGCTGTCCCCCGTATTTGGAGAATCAAGAATGCGAATCCGTCGAAAAGATGTTATGTTTACTCAGCGAAGTTACATCGTAAGTTAATAGTAAGTTAATTTCGTAAGTTAAAATATCTTCTGAACAAATCAGTTATCAAAATCGAAGTTATCAAACCGTTAATATTGCCTTTTAGTGTGTGAAAATCCCATCATTAGATCAAAAGTTATTCAATGATCTCATTTTTTGCGAGAGCGTGCATTTTACATTTATTGTGTGGTGTAATATATACAACATGATTGATTCAATAAATCGAAAATACGTTATTTTCAAAGACACTTGTCCATATATTTTGTATTAAATACATAAAGGCTTAAAAATATATTAATTACAGCCATAAATATTAGATTGAATCCTAAATATCCCACCTCGTTTACCTTTGTCTGCTTTACTTGCGTTTTCTGATTTGCATATATAAATCAAATATAATCATTACGAACTGATACCGAGTATTCTATATTCATGACCTTTAATATATACTTTTAGAATGCTTGTAAAAAAAGTAATTAAAATAAATCGCTGAAAGGAACTCATTAAAACAATAATAAAAATACATCATTGGAATTAATTAATTAATATTCAAGTGAAATAAAAATAAAAACTATCATAAACTGACGATTCAATTTTGAGGAAGCAAGATTAAAAATATCAAAAGTTGTTTGACTGCATGTTGTAACAGTGAGAAATCTAAAAAAGGGTGATTTGTTAACACTTTCAGTCAGCGATCAAGTAAGTTTTGACGTTTTTAAATTTTAAAATAATTGTCCTTAAATTTTAATTTTGTTTCATTTACACTGAAACGTAAGGAAAATAAGTTCTTTTATAAGAGTAAACAAAAGGAAATAAGGACTGCGCGCTCACAATGAAAACAACAAATAGTGTAATTAGCGATACGATACGATAAACAATAAATAGTGTAATTAGCGATACGATACGATAAACAATAAATAGTGTAACGTAATGATTCAGAATTTAATGCACAGAAAATAATGAAATTTTTTGAGTAATAAGTTATGAATTATTATATTGCTGTTGTAGCGGTGAATCGAAACTAAAAACTATTTTATTGCTAAATTACAAATTATAACAATATTATTACATGTCCTAGAAATTGAAAATTATTCGCTAACAACTAAATCAACAAATCAAATATATCAAGAGTAACTATTATTAAATAACTCAAATATTTATTACCAGAAAATAATTAAATGAAAACCAAAAAAAACAATGTTTTTAATTTTATCAGCGTTAGATCATTTCTTGAAATTTTATTAAAATTATTAAAAAAATTTTAATAATTAAATTTTTACGATAATTAAAACTCACATTTATTAAAACAGTTATTTTACATTAAATGACTTAATAAATACTTATATCAAATGATAAAATTTTTATTAATAATTCAAATTATTGAATATTTTAATTTCGAATAATATCAAGATGTATCACGTTTCATTAAACGTCTCAAAATTAACAATGGGATGCTTCCAAGCGTCGTCACACATGGGTCAGCCAATCAAGTTCAACACACACGCGTGACGACGCTTACAGGTATCCAATTAAATCTGATCCAAAAAAAATTTCATCGTGATAATAAACTCAAGTATTAAAGCTAAAACGTTAATAAGTCGTGCACGACCACGTGATTAGACGCATCCATGTGATTGGATAGACAATTGTAGAGTCGTGATGGCTCAGAAAATAGAATGCTCTTCTCAGAATAAGGTGTCCTTGGTTCGAATACCAGCGATGGCTGATTGATACGAATTTGGCACCCGGCTCACGCCTACCACAGTGCTGACGGAAAATATCCTCAGTAGTTGATGCATCATGGGTTAGAGTCCTCTTGCCGTGGGAGGTTTTCGATGTTTTCCTCTCTATGTAACACAAATATAGGTTAGGTCCATCAAAAAAGTCTCCAGGATGACAAATTTCTTTTAATACTTGCTCTAAAAGTTCCCTTGTTTCTGGATTACAGTATCAAGCCAGTAATCAAGGTTTTGTGGCCAAAATTAGTATTTCGATAAAATTTGTGTCAAAATTTGGGGGGTTTTATTTAGGGGTTTTTATGTGCAGGTAAATTGAATTCATAGTTTAAATTTTGAAATACACTAAAAATACCCCAAAAGGAAACAAAATAGCGGTTGAAATATGGCGAGCAAAAATAAGAAAAATAATATAGTATGTTTAAATAATTAAATATAGCAATGAAAATATAATAATTTTCGTAATTTTATATTAAAAATGAAAAGCAAATTATATTTCCGAAGTAATATTACAAAATAGCGCGAATTAATTACAAAATAATGCGAAAACATGAAGAAAAAAACATAATTTTTGTTTTTTTGTATCCACCTTTGCAATGCAGGCAAAATAGGGCAGGTTTTTTCGAAAGAAAAAACATCAAAGAAGACAACAACAGAAAGTTTAGCTAATTAAATCGTGGAACTTTTTGGAACTAAATTTCAAAAGTCCTTCAAACACTGTAAAATGTAAATGATAAGATATAAACTATAAGTTAGTCAATAGCATTAACTAATCCAACAAATTGAAAAATTTTACTATAATTTCAGACTAATTACTCTGATAAAAATGTAACAGTAAGGTGAAATTTCTATATCTATTTCTGAAAAAAAAAATTCAAAGTTACATTTAAAAAAAAATTTTAACATATTTTTTGTTACATTGTACTCTCGTCGGTCCGAAAAGTAAATTTTAATGCTTGGAATGATTATGAGTACTTAATTTGGACTATATTAAAACTGTCTACACATATTTTAGTTGAAAATTTAATTTTTGACTTTTGGCCAAAGATCATGGTCTTCTGACCCACAGTGGATTGGGTTCAAAATTACAAGGCTACGGAGTTGAACAAAGGTCGACGTAAACTGAAAGTTATGCTTGCTGTGCAACTACGCTCATAAAATAAAATAAAATACCCAAGTGTACAAAATTAATCATTTAAATATATAAATTATTATAAAGAAAAAAGCTCTACATTTAACCAATTATGTTAGAAGAAATTAAAAAGATTAGCTTTTTTAAAGGATGGATAGGCAGAAGCATAACAAAATGCACAATAATAAATTATAGATTTTTAAAAAAAAAAAGTCAACAATCTAGCTATTTAGAGTGCAGTGAAAAAAGAATGATAAATCGAAGAGGGGTCCTTACCGGATATCCGTCCCAGATGAGGAACCGCATGGCCGACTAGGGCAGCGATGTGACCGCCCATACTGTGGCCAATCAGATGAAAATCATCGGGCTTGGCATCTGTTTCATCCTGCGCGCCAAAATAGAAAAACAATTATTTTTAACAATACTGTTATTGTTGGTGGATACCTTTTGCTTGCTTCCGTAATCGATAAGCATATTTTTCGGAGATCAATTGTTGCGCAAAGTTAGATTTTATAAAAGTTTAGATACCTCGTCTGAAACAGAAATTTTAAGCGAAAATTAAATGGAAATAAAATTGCAAAATTTTAATTACTATTATCATATATTTTATTACTATTATTATTAATATATTTTTATTACAATTACTTTATGAAATTTCTATGATAATTATTAAAATTATTATAGTTCTAGATGGAACCCATATGAATGAAGTGCCTTTGCCAATTTCAAATGGTAATTTTTCAAAGTAGTGATATTTATTCCACAATTCCTTTAATTTATCTTCGATATCAATTCAAAATTTAATGTTTTTCTCCGATATCAATTCAAAATTTAACTTTTTTCCCGATATCAGTTTATAATTTAACATCATTTAAGTAATTTTCAGTAAAGAGTATTTTTTAATTTGTTTAGCATTTAATTACTACATACCACTATTTTAAAAATTCCTCCTTGCAATGTATATTACATCAAGCTGTAAAATGTACAAGTACATTAATTAAAATTTGAATAAGTAATAAAGCTCAAAATAAATAAGTGTAGTTTTATTGGCCTGCAAGAAAGTTTGAAGCATAATGAGCGTAAAGTAATGAAACATAATTGATAATTAATAAATTTGATTTTACATTAATCTTGAATTTCGTATCTATAATAAACAACTTATACAATTATAAGACCTGATAGTAGAATCAAATGAAAAAATTTTTAAGTGCTTTCAATAAATATATCTTTTTATTTCGCTTCCACTTGGAATATTAGGGAAAGCTTATAGCCTGCCGTATTAGCATGCATATTAGTAAATTATAGATGTTTTGGAAAAACGTCTTCACTAACTCATTTTTGCCATATTTCTCAAGAAATACTTAGAGAATTATTTAAAAACTTTAGAAGTGTTATGCAATTTCTCTTACACCTAAATAAAGTTTAGAGGGAGTTGATAGGGCATATATCAATAATGCTAAAACTGAACTTTTTCGATGAACCTTTTCTCAGCATCTAAACAAGATATTACTTCAGCTTTTTTTCACAGAATATTTACATATACACGTTTACTCTGTGATTACTGATAATACTTAGCAGAATTTTTTTTTTTAAATTATGAACTGAGGACTTTTAATTTTTTAAAAAGTTCCCTCATTTTTAAGCAAATATCTTTCATAACTCAAAAAGTATTCCGCTTAACTCTAAAACATTATTACAACACATATAACTGATATAATCTCAAATATTCCCGAAAATTTTCAAAGCGATATAATAAGTAGTTTCTTAGAAAAGGTACATTAAAAAAGGTCAGCTTTAGCATTATTGATAGATGCCCTACCAATTCTCCTTAAAGACTTTCAGAGGTTCGAAGGAACCACAATAAATTAAGAAAAAAAGGAATATTTTTGAACACCCTGTGTCAAAAAATACAGTATAGATTATTATATGATTATTGCACGTTGGTTATTACGTAAAATAACAGTACAAAATTTCGTAAACCTAGCTTAGATATTCATAGGGACATGAACATTTGTATACAGGGTTATTCATAATTCCCTCCAGGGTTTCGAAGCGTTATAGTAAAAAAACGAAGACGAATATGGCAAAAAAGAACATATGAAATTATTCTGAAAGTATTCAAGTTTTAATTTAAGCAGTTGCCGGTAGATGGCAGTAACATGTACCACTGAAGTCAGTTGTAGTAAACATAGAGTTGTAGTAAACAGAGGGAATTATGAATAACCCTGTATAAAAGTAATTTTTTTACTTACGTTTACTTACTGCAGAAATTATCAATAAAATTTTTAAAAAAATAGAGTAATTTTTATTAATAATTAAAATATTATAAAATTTGAAAAAACAAATCGTTAAAAATTGGGATACGAGTATCTATCTATATTATATAAAACGCTAATACGTACGTATGTATGTATGTATCAATAAAACCAATGATATTTCTTTTCTCGCGCTGGCAACAGTTTTCATTTTTAATTGATTGGATTCGGCGCGCAAGAGCACGTAGTGAGCAATCAGATAACAATAACCAGAGTGAGCATTATCAGGTTGTTCAATTCAGATTCATGCACTAAAAACATGACAATATTTAACTTAAACTCAATTAGGAATTAATTAATTAAATGAAGTGAGAATGCTTTAAAAGGCCGCTGTTGAATTGATATTTTTCTACTGGGAGCTACCTTTATACCACATTTATCGATAAGTGTTTGTATTGAATGCATTGAATTTTTTTATATTTCGCGTTTATTTATGCATTGAATTTTCACGCTTTAAAATGCAGAATATTAGTGAAGCAATATTTGATAATTTATTTTGCTAATATGTTTCTTATTTAGCTAATGTTTTGATTTTTTCACCATGTACAATCTAAATAGCTAATATACTTTTTTAAAAGCCAATAAGAACATTGGTAGAATTCTTCTACATAAGTACAATACTATGTCTTTGATGATAAAATACTATGTCTTTGATGATAATATATTATGTCTTTGTGCTAGAACATTGTGTTCATTGGCGAGCGAGCGCAGCGAGCCATGGTTCACGGCGTGAACCACATAGGATTGCGTAGCAATTCTCGCGGGTTGGCGAGCGTTAGCGAGCAGGGGGCGGAACCTCCTAGTTTAAAGTAATATTTCCATACTGCGCGTGTGAGGCAAACATTTTTAAAAACTTTTCTTACTTTCGTTTTGAATCATATTTGATAATTTATTGATAAAAGTCTCGTAACCTAGAATTGAATATCTTGAAACTTTAAAAAGTTTCTAGAAATTGTCTTTTAAGTATTTTTTTTAATTTGGAAAAAAAATTTGAACGATAAGGGGGTTTTCCACAAATTTAAGCAATTAATTTAAGCAATTCTGATTTAACAAATATTAAAAAATTAACATCGTCATTACATAGAACTTCTCCTAATTAAATTATGCTTTATTGCACATTTTTTATTTCCTAATACCATCACATTTTGTTGTCCGGACCATCAATTTAGAGTATTATCATTTGTTATGAAATTTTGTTTTAAAATACAAAATGAAATTTGCCAAAAACCCTTTATTATTTAGAGTTTTTAATTTCAAAAAAAGTGCAAAATCTACATAGTTAGTAACTTTAAAATTTTCAAGATATTCGATTCAGACTTTATTCATAAATTACCAAATACGATTGGAAACAAAATTATAAAGAAAAGAAATTTGGAAATATTTTCCGTACGTACGCAGTATGAAAAAATTACTTTAAATTTTTGTTTCTTACGTAATTTCTTACTTTTTTTTTTTCAAATGTTAAAAGAATATTTTTATTATTAATTGATAATTACTCTGAAATTCTTTTCAGTTTTCTTGAATATTTTTGAAGTTATAGTAGGAAAACGCAAGCCAAAAAAAAAAATTATTTTTATAAAAAAGTCCATGTTTCCACAAATATTTTAGATAAGTTTGCGAAATTTTGTGCAGTTCTTGCATATAATAACCAACGTAATTTACATAAGTGACAAGCTTATTGCTATATTCTTTGCCATAGGGTGTCCAAAAACATTATCTTTCGTTATGGTCGCTCCCTCAAACCTCTGAAAGCTTTAAACTTTATTGATATGCAAAAAAAAATCGTATTACTTAAACACTTCTAAAGTTTTAAAATAATTCCTTATATTTTTCTTAAGAAATATATAAAAATAATTCAGCTTTGTCCAACCCTGTATTTTGTTTATTTTGTAGGAGCAAGTATTCTTACTATTTATCGTTTCTTTAAATGAACTTTTTTCATAATAAAAACTTAAGCTATTCGATTATTGCTGTTGATTTCAAATGCAGCGCAAATCCTGGGGGAAATTTAAGACAGTACTCACTTGTATAAATTTGACGAGCTTTGTCAACTGGTCTGCAGTTATCTTTGAGTTCTGAATGGCTTGAGAATATGGAAACTCATTACCACAACTCCAGTCTACAATAATCACGTTGTAGTCACCAGTCACAAGAAATTTCGTCTTCATTTTCTGGAAAGGAGAACAAAATATCACATTTATTCAATCACGTGATTTGACTTCTAGAATGAATTCCTGGTGTTTCTCGTTATATCACACTCGCAATGGTACTTAATACTTTTTATTTAAGTCTCACTAGACACACTCATGCGTCGCTGCACAATAGGCTGTTGGTGACGGTCCGGAGGTAACATACATACATCACACCCCGTTTTACCGGGAGAACACATTCACACGCCATCCTTCCATCCGCATATCGTAATTTTGAACTAAACCAGACCCACGATCAATCTCCAATTCAGTATCCACAGAGGTATTGATTTCTTATGAGAACTTGGAGGACTTTGTTACCCCCACAAATATAGCGTGCACCAGTCACCATTTTGTATGCAGGGAATCTTCGGTCGGTGGGGATCGAACTCATGTCCTCTCGGAAATGGGCCCAGTGCCTTACCAGCCAAGCTAACCCGGTCCCTCTCACTTACGAAGAGGTGTTTACGAAGTGGTGTTACGAAGAATTCGTTGTCCAGTAAAGCTTTGTCAAACACCTCTCTGTTTTCTGGGAGAGGATTTTTTTTTCTTTCAGATTTCTTCATCGTTATAAGATCATCGTTAAGATCATTTCCCTGTGATTGCTAATCAAAGTTCTAATGGTCAACAATTACGAACTGTTAGCTAAAAAGAAATAAAAATTTTCCTAATTCCATTGAACAATTCTTCGTTATTGCATTTTAAAATTCAATGTGCCCTAAAGAAAAACTCTTGAAAATTTGTCTGCAAAAATTTCTATAAAATTTTCACGGGCAAAATTCACTACTAACGATTATTGTTCTAACAGTAAATAAAATTTAGAACCTCCAGTCAAAAACATCGCTATATTCTTATTTATCATTTTAAAAATCTCAGAAAGCCCTTCTAAAAAAAATTTTACATTCAAAACCATAAGTGAGCCGATCAGTGCTTAGAGCTCTCTTTTAAAGCAATTTCAATTTTCCAGAAATAAAGAATTATGAGCACCGTCAATTTTGATAACTTCATTAAAGCAAATAACGAATATGTTCTTATTTTTGAAACATCTTTTCATAGAAAAGTTCTAGATTTAAACAACCACATTTGATTTGCTTTGAGTACCACAACCACCATCTCTTTAAGCTAACAACACAATCTGTTCTCTTAAATACATGGTTGTTATAGTAATCAAAACCTAGTTATGAAGTACTTATTTAAATTTATTTTTATACTCTCTAAAATACCTAAAAATGTTATACCTAAGCAGTGTGCCGCATAATACCATACGAATTATTGTTGAAGGAGCTTGCCTTTTTCAAGCAATAGCATATTTAAATATATTATACGAGACTCAAGCTATGGCTCGAGCGGTGAACGAGGGAGTAGTAAAGCACGTATTGGAGCATCGAGAGGCTATCTTATCTCACTACACAGATATAGAGATGTGAGAAAGAGAAGATTAATACTTCTGCTGTCTACTATGTCCGAAACTGCTACTTTCGCTGGTTTGTGTGATTTAACACTAGAAAGACGGAAACTTAGTATATACCTATATTGCCCAAAAGCAGTCAAAATGACTGCATTGTGAATGCGTAAAGAAATTTGTTTAAAATTAATTTGTAATATTTTTATATTATTCACAGTTATATAACAAGTTATTAGTAAATATTAACAATAGAAAAAATTTTATTTCGTACAAAAAGTCACGAAATTCTAAGAAATCGTGTCATTATGTACATCATTGTTTTTCTAATTGAAATTAAAAGCAGTCAAAATGACTTCCTTAGGCAATCTAGTGTTAATGACTGCCGGACAGACTTTAAATCATTGCTAAAATTCAATCCATAAAAGACTTGGTCAATATCTCGGACATCTCTTCCCTAAGAAAAAAGTATGATCAAAATTACAGGAATATGGTAAAATTTACCACGTTTTGGATTGTATAGAAACACCAAAAACCTCGGTAATTTTAGTGCTCTTTGATAATGATTTCGGTAAAATATGGTTTTATAATTTGCGATAAAATTTAGTAAATGAGGTAAAATTTGTTAGTTTTATCATGATACTTAGAGCATGGCATTAAAATCCTTTATTTGGTAAAATTTATTTTTAGTTTTGCATTTTTTGCAAAATGTGTGGTAATAAGAACTAAAATTCTTAAAACAAGAATTTCCGGTAAACAGTTACCACATGAACGAAAACATTACCAAATGAATGGTATGAATACCATATATTTAGATTTTATTTATCAGAATTGCGGTTTTCTTTTTCTTTACCAAAACTTTTATTACCATACAGTACGATAATTTTACCAGAATTTTTTCCTCCGTCTTGAAAATAGTTAAAATTGAAATCATTTAAAGTAGTCCCACGTGGACAACAGCTAGATTGTGGAAAATAATTGGTTAATATTAATATATTGCTTAAAATTAATTACGTAATAAGGATTGGAGAAGCGTCAGAGAAAACAGAATTCGAATACGTTTGAGCTTTGCATTTGAATGGGTTACCCTTAAAATTTATATGTTCTACAAGATAATTTTGAAAAGTGACCAAGATGGTAGCCAAGGAATGGTTAGTTTAAAAACATTGTTTACTTGCATCCAATCTGTAACGTGTATGCTGTCCAGAAAACCGTGCACAATCACTTTCGTTGGAAGGGTTGAATCATAATCAGATGAGTACAGAAGTTCCTGGTCCCCCGGTACTAGTGGTCGATGTTTATCTGGATGCACTCTAGAATAGTACATGAAGTTGGTAAAGTTTTTACCAGTGCCAACACACTGGAGTCTGGCGGGTAGTTGAGAGAGGATATCACCCATAAAAGCAGAGCCTGAAATAGGAAGAATTTTTTAATCAAAAAGCGAGTCGATTCTACAAATGTGTNTTACAAACGCAAATATCATACGCAGTTTCAGCTATCTTTGCAAACGGTGAACAGTGTTGAATATTTGCAGTGTCATTATTAAAACGTTTAAAGTTTTGGATAATTAGTTATTGTTTCGATAAAACCATTCGTTTAGTTTAGATATCAATTTTAATTATCAATACATGTAAAAAAGAAGGTAAGCATTAGTAATATGGATTAGCACAGCCGGCTAAGATTAAGAAGCAATAAATCTGTAGTTACTTTACTTATTATTCCTACTTACATATGATTACTTATTATTTAACAAATAATAAGGTATTTAAATTTCAACATTAATATATTTTTCATAAAACTATTGTTACACAATATACTATTACTTTAATAAATGTTTAATATCATGAAATAAATATACAAACACAGTATCTAAAAGGGTCGTATTTTAATTAGCAGAAAGTGACTTTTATGGGGGTCGATGGAGATTTCGAAAAAATATATAGGTGTCGATGATCAAAACAGTTTGGTGACCCATGGCTTAGATTAATGTAAGTTATACCGAATATTGTATTCAAATAAGTACAGGAATGTATATTTATTATAATTAAATGATTTGGCGAATATAATGCCGAAGTCGAGAAGTTAGTCGCAAATCCTTAGACTACGACATAAAAGCGATAACTAATCCTATTAGAATACAACGTTTGGAAAGAATTTTTTATAAAAAACAGTGTTTAGATAATTAAATAAATAATTGTGTTAAATCAAATACACTCTAGCAGCTCGTCCATATAATGTAGCCGCGTACAATGACTTTTCTGGTCATGGATAGGTGTTCAGTTTTCAAACTACATTCTGTGTACATTAGTAACTCCCTTCAAGTTTGTACAAGAAATTAGGATTGAGCTCTCGCCTTCCAATGGGATGAACCTGGTTCGAATCCCAGGAATGGCTGGTCGATATGAATTCCGCATCGGGTTTGCACCAATCACAGTGCTCACGTAAAATATCAACATTGGTAGACGGATCCTGGATTAGAGTTCCCTTGCCATCACACTAACCATGAGAGGTTTTCGTGGTTTTATTCTCCATGCATCGCAAATGCGAGTTAGTTCCATCAAGAAGTCCTCCAACGAAGACAAATGTCTCCCAATATTTGATCCAAGAGTTCCCTTGTCTTCTAGATTGGATTTAAAATGACAAGGCTACGGAGTTAAACTTTAGTAGTCGTAAACTCAAACATTTGCGTTGGCTGTTCCACGACGTTTAAAAATCCTGTTTCTGAACTCCCTGAAATTAAACAATGTTTTTTTTTCCTTTAAATTTTTAGAGCATAACTTAATTGCTATTTTTTGTAATTTCTAAATTTTGATTTTGAAGGAAAATCATTTTTAGATATATATTAATTTTAACTTTTTTTTCAACATTATTTAGCAATAATCAATTTTAGAATTATATAGTAATAATATAGTTTGAAACTATCATTTATTATTAGAGTATTACTAACTATTTTTGCCCTTAGATTCGTGTGACTTGAATAAGCTTTCACAATTTTCAAATACAGAAAAACTTTTCAGTAATGTTTTTCATGAACACCTTCTTTTATACTAGAAACAAAGCCTTGAAAACGTGCAAGGCAATCTAGGACTTTAATTAGAAGGAACTATAACATATTCAATTCGACAAATTGATAAAAATTTTGCAATTTATTTCTAATGTCATTTCCCTTCATTGCCCATAGAACTTTTTATCGTTGCCATTTTATCGTTGATTATGGATTAATTGAATCAATAAAATCGAGAATCAGTAATCTCCAACAAAACTAATTTTACAGGAGATAAAAATCTAATTAATTAAGCATCAGCTTGATTATTTAAATTTTTAGTCAAAGGGCTTTTTTTTACTTCTTGATATTAAAATATTACTGGTTACAAAATATTCTATTGCAATTGTGCTATAACGTAACTTAATTTTAAAATTTAAAAAGTAATTTGAACTTTGAGATGGCTGTCTTTCAAAAAAAATTTAAAAGGGAATACTATACATTATTTTCAACAAGCAAAAGTATTAATAGTTTGTCATTTAGAAATAAAATACGAACTTTAAGTCTTGGACTACGTATTCATAGATATTTATAGATTCAGAAATCTTTTGCATTATGACTATTTGAGCTAGGCGACATTCAAATTTCTTCATTGAAAGACGAAATCTCATTTGATTTATATTGTAAAAACTTTTTTGATGTCTACAAATTTGCCTGTAGTTTCTGGCAATTTTTACAAAATATGATTCCTTAACTGATTATGGTGCAACTTTAAGGATACATTTTTTTTGTACAGAGTAAATATTAATTTGCATGAATCACCAATGAAAGGAGATACTTCATCTTCAACAGGTGTAGTGCTTTTATAAGTAAAATTACTACAATGTGACATCCAAAACTGTTATTTCTCCTTTCTTGTTCTTTCATAGGAGCATTTTGATAACATATTTTTCCTATAATGCTCCGGCTTTTGAAATCAAGTATATTATTTGCAGTCACCTTCTTTAGCGTTCACAGTTACTTTCATCCTCCTTCATTTTCCTGGACGAACCACCTAAAGAACTACCCTCTGAATCACTCATTGTGTGATAAAAAACATCAACAACATAACAAGCCTGAACTAAATAATTAATTTTTAGGTTATCTTACGCCAACAATTTCATAAGCGACTATGGCAGCCGTTTAGCGGTATAATTCCAAGTTTATTCCGAGAACAGGTCATCTCCAAGATATGGCACGTTTTCGAACAAAATTGAGATTTCACTGCACAAAATATACTATACCAAGTAGGATATACTATACTAGGTTTTTATATACTAACCATGTCAGCTAAACTTGAAAAGGTAAAAATCTCAATTTTGAATAAAAAAAAAGTTGAGGACACCGATTCAATTAAAAGATCTGAAAAGACTTTCAACCATTTTTCAGAAATCCAATTTCATCATTTAAATTAATAAAAAAATAGAAACATACTTTAGAATCCATCATGCACATCAAACACTATGGTAAGAAATAAAATGTTGTTACATTTGTAATCAAATCAGTCAAGAATTTAATAAGTTATCCTGTCTGCGAATAAGGCTATTTTGAGAAACTACGAAACAAACGACCGTTATTCGTTATTCGCTATATACCGTTATTCGCTGTTACTTAAATCACTTTTTAGTCGGCCATTTAAAGAGCATTTATTTCAGGGGTTAATTAATTGTTGAAAATCTTAAGCAATCTATGTTTACAGGTACTAAATATTTCTAAAACATGCATGTTAAACACAAAAAAAATTTCATGGATAAGTTACCCGAGACTACGAGGTACTTTGAGGTATTGCATTTTCTCGTTTAGTTTTTCCATTATAGGATCTCTGGTCACAGGCAGTTTTTGGATTACCTTTTGCTTGTGGTTGGTACAGCATGTGGACCACGTGTTCTGGTACAAATGGCGCACCGTAAGCAAAGGGTTAACCACTGACTACAGAAAGGCTACAGTGTGTTAGCAGACAGTGCGTCCCCTGATGAAATGCTGTTTTTGCTAACATACGCATCTTAAAAACTTCGTTTTGCTTACTTTTGTTATCTAACTTTTGATTTAATTTGATTTGATTTAATTTACATAAGACAAATTTGCTCTCAGCTCTTTTCCATTTTGACTTATTTTAGGGTTTTTATCTTAATATTTATTTAAATTAATTTCATACTTTGATTGGATCCTAGACTACGAGGTAACTTAAAGTAGCTTCATATAGTACAGGTTTTCACTTATCCATGCAATTCAGATCAGTATTGTAGTTAGTTTGTAGCCTGAATTCTTTTCATTGTAGCATCATTTGAAATTTATGGGAAAATCCTCGTTTACCGCTTGAATCGTTTGTTATGCGTGCATGCACTTGGCAGTGTTTGAGATATTTTTATCGAAGTAAAGGAATTTCAATAGGAAATTTTATTTTTCATTCATGTTATGATCAAAGCTATGAACGTCAGATTTGAACAAAATTTTACAGGCGTCTGTCAAAGTCGGAAACCATTTGCTCAACTCAGACACAAATTTTTTTACAGTAAAAGAAGTTAAAGGTAGAAAAGTTTTTTAACAAATAAAAATCGTTTAGATAAAGTTTGTAATAATGAGAATAAAAATATTACTCAAATGAATATAGTGATAATTGTTTAAATTACAATTAATTACAAACTAATTTTATCACATTTGAATGTTTTTGATCTCTTGTTTGATTGAATTATAGAAAAGAAACAAATATTAAAACTACTGAAATTTTAAATGAACTTTTAATGCGTTATCTTTTGATTAATATAATTCTAAATATCTAATTCCCAAAATTCTAAATATATATTTCTAAATAAATAATTCTAAATATATAACTATAAATATATAATTCTAAATTTATAATTTTAAATGCATAATTCTAAATATATGATGCATATAATTCTACAATCAAATTTATTGCCTTAATTAAATGTTATTTAAAATATTGTCGAAATGAGTTACATGCGTATTCTTCTTAATATATAAAACACAAATGCATAGATTGGTTAAAAAAACTCATGGAATTTCCTTTTTGTATTGACAACAAAGAACTGAAATATCAAGAGAGTGAGCTGTCATGAGCCCAAATGTTTATCATACATGTTTAAAAACTATGAATGAAAATTCTTATCTGCGTATTCAATAAAAAGCTAAAGCAAACTGAGTTGGTGGACAGAAATGGAAAAATAAAAGCGAACAGTTCAATGCAATAAACAAACTGTTCTTTATTTTTGTTTTAATTATGCTTTATAATTTACCCTTGTTTATTATTAATTTACAGCTATTAATTTACTAATATCAGCCTGTTGCACTTTTTTATGATTTTCGTCCATTTTTTTTATACATTTTACGAATTTGTGTTGGAATAAAGAACTTTAAACTGTACCGGAGTAGCCTAGTTGGAAGGACGTTGAGATCGTGTTCGTGAGTTCGAATCCTACCGGAAGCAGAATCCCCGTGTATTTAAATGATGAGTGGACCACTTTAAATTATTTTTCTGATAAATTAGTCTTCTGAAAAATATGAGTAATCATGTTGTTTTTTAATTTATAATTGCTGCTCAAAAATATATTTTGATAAATTCAATTATGTAGTTACCGGTAAAAGCAATAGCAAAAATACCTGTCGGACATTAAAGGTCAGTGGTTGACGGACATTGCTTATGATAAAGTTTGTTCGAGGAAACTGAGTGACCTTGGTCTGTAGTATGCTGTAGTGCAATTTAAGAAGCTTAGTGGTTATTCAAACTTATAATAAGACTAAATTGAGGAGTTTATAGCACCATTTTGCTCTTTTTAACATTAATTACTGTAAAATAGTAATTCCATGAAGTGCTAAGAATTATAAACTGCTTAAATATATTACTTAATAATCTGCATTTTTTTTCATTCAGGCAACAATGCATTCAACAGGAAGTAAATTATATTTACTTCATTAAATTTTATGTAAAATTGGGTTTTCTCAACGTAAGCAATTAAAGTAATGAATCTAAAATAATATTTAAAATTCTTAAGCTGTATTAAAAATTCTCTTTTTGTAAGATTGCCAAAAAGAATTTTTGGCGATAAACATTTAACGAGTGTTCCAAGTAACCAAAAATTTAACAGAAGCTATAAAAAAATGAATTAGTGTTTGAAATTGCAATGATAACGGAGCAAAATGATGAGCTTAATGGCCAAAAACTAAACCCGAAGAATTAAATCTTTATTAATGGAATAAAAAATTACGGGATTTCTTATTTCAACACTTTTTAACTTTGATGTAACAATCTATTTGTCGTCCTAAAAAAAAACGTTGTACAGCAATTTTAGGTTTGCGAACGGGTGAAATGCTTTAATAACGCAACCTTTATGCATTAATTTAATAAAAATTTCTAAATATTGCAGACGATAATACATATAATTGACGATAAAGTTAATTTTCGGAAGACGAATATATAAAATATTTNTTATTAAAATTGCTGAAACTTTAAATTAATTTTTACTAAGTTATCTTTTGACTAATATAATTCCAAATCCCAAAATTATAAATATATACTTCTAAATAAATGATTCTAAATATATACTTCTAAATAAATACTTCTAAATATATAACTCAAAATATATAATTCTAAGTATATAATTCACAATATATAATTTGCAATATATAATTCACAATATAAAACTCTAGATATGTAATTTCAAATGCATAATTATAAATACATAATTCTAAATATATGATGTATATAATTCTAAAACTAAATTTATTAACCTAATTAAACGTTAATTAAAATGTTGTCGAAATTAATTACATGCGTATTTTTCTTAAAATAGAAAACACAAATGTGTATATTGTAAAAAAACTCATGACATTTCTTTTTGTGTTGACAACAAAGAACTGAAATATCAAGAGATGGAGCTGTCATAAGCACGAATGTTTATCATACAAGTTTAAAAATTCTGAATGAAAATTCGTATCTTCGTATTCAACGAAAAGCTGAAACAAACTGAATTGGACAGAAATGGATGAACAAAGCGTTCAATGCAACAAACAAACTATTCTTTATTTCTGTTTTAATTATGCTTATTAATTTACGCATGTTTATTATTAAATTACAGTTATATTTTAATTTCAATCAACTAAGATCAGCCAGTTTTACTTTTTTTGTACTTTTTTATTTTCTGTTGTACTTTTTTTTCTTCCATTTTTCTTTGTTTTTTTTACATTTTACGAATCTATGTTGGAATAAAGAACTTTAAATTGTGACGGAATGGCCTAGTTGGTAGGACGTTGAGATCGCGTTCGTGAGTTTGAATCTCACCGGCCGAAGAATCCCCACGCATTATATAGTGAGTGGTGCACATTTAATCATTTTTCTGATAAATTAGTCTTCTGAAAAATATGAGTAATCATGATGTTTTTTAATTTATAATTGCTGCTCAAAGATATATTTTGATAAATTCAATAATGTAGTTACCGGTAAAAGCAATAGCAAAAATACCTGTCGGACATTAAAGGTGAGTGGTTGACGGACGTTGCTTCTGATAAAGTTTGATCGAGGAAACTGACTGACCTTGGTCTGTAGTAAGCTGTAGTGCAATTGAAGCTAAGAAGCGATTCAAACTTATAATAAGACTAAATTAAGGAATCTATAGCACCATTTTGCTCTTTTTAGCATTAGTTGCTATAAAATTGTAATTCCATGAAGTGCTAAGAATTATAAACTGTTAACATATATTACTTAATAATCTGCATTTTTTTCATTCAGGCAACAATGCATTCAACAGAAAATAAATTATATTTACTTCATTAAATTTTATGTAAAATTTTATTCTGTCAACGGAAGCAATTAAAGTAACGAATCTAAAATAATATTTAAAATTCTTAAGCTGTATTAAAAATTCTCTTTTTGTAAGATTGCCAAAAAGAGTTTTTGGCGATAAACATTTAACGAGTGTTCCAAGTAACCAAAAATTTAACAGAAGCTATAAAAAAATGAATTAGTGTTTGAAATTGCAATGATAACGGAGCAAAATGATGAGCTTAATGGCCAAAAACTAAACCCGAAGAATTAAATCTTTATTAATGGAATAAAAAATTACGGGATTTCTTATTTCAACACTTTTTAACTTTGATGTAACAATCTATTTGTCGTCCTAAAAAAAAACGTTGTACAGCAATTTTAGGTTTGCGAACGGGTGAAATGCTTTAATAACGCAACCTTTATGCATTAATTTAATAAAAATTTCTAAATATTGCAGACGATAATACATATAATTGACGATAAAGTTAATTTTCGGAAGACGAATATATAAAATATTTTTATGAAAAAAATAACAATAAAATTTACTTTCACTTACCTAATACTTTCTTTAATTTTTTTGTCGAACATTTGTCAATAAAATTCGAATTCCAAAGAACGACAATAATAACCGCTTTCACGCAGAGACGCATTGTGTCGATGCGGGTGCACTTATGGAACTCTCACTTTCATTTTCCTTTCATAAACGAGTACCCTCAGCTAGGCGCGCGACCCAAATTCATTTTTTTAAACATCCCTCACACCCTGTTCATTTTACACGGTCGTTTGCACCTGCCCGGCCAACGATTTCGGTGAACATAACATCCTATCTAAAGTGAAAACGATTTTAGAACTATTGTTATCCTATTTAATATCTTATTCCGTTATAGAAATAGTTTGCTTTAAATGCGGATGAGCTTTCAACTCGTAAAAATGGATGGCTTCATTTTGTCGTTTGGCGAAAATAAATCTTTTCATTGACTTTTATAGAACGTTATAAAAAAAGATGTTTACTATTTTAAGGAATAGGAAAAAATAATTAAAATGCGATGTTTGATCGTTTTAATTGGAAATATTTTTAGCGAAATTAAATAGCGTCACTCCACTACGATATTTACTATATTTTTTATTAACTAACTTCCATGCTTGTGCCATTAAAATTTTGCAGTACTTAAATATCAATCGTAATAACTTTAGGTTTGATTGCAGTACAAGTTTCAATCATTTCCTGACCGCTACAAAAAGAATTTATTGATAATCATCAAATATATTTAGTTGTCAGCAAAATTTTGACCACTTCTTAAGTAACTGGAGCACTCAAATCTCGTTCTCAATATAGTTTCTCGTTCGTAATGACAAAACAAGCTTCAATAGTTTCTTGGACATTACGGAAAAAAAACTTGCAACTCCACATTATGGTCAAAGAGACCTTATAGTATATCCAAATTTCGCCCAATTTCAGACTAGTAAGGGTGCTCAAAACTAAAGTGCTGTATAACAACATAAGTTACTAGCAAAATATATTGATCAAAAATCGAAATTTCGACGTCGTTTCTTACATAAATAAATCAAATTTGAAACTAAATACACAAAATTTTAAAAAATTTAAAAATTACGTTTTTCAAATAAACTAAAAAAAATAACAATATAAAAAGTGCTTCTCCTTAGAAATAAATTTCAATCACCACCAATAATTACTCCCCTCCCTGTCGTTTTTCAAAAGTGATGTGCCTTATGTTTTAAGTCTAAAAATCTAAAAGTGCTTCGCTATTACTTTTTAAACTACATAAAAAATTTATTTTCTAATATAACAATTACAATAAAACTACATAATTCTAGAACAATATTAGCAAAAGATAAATCCTTCTAAAATTCAAAAATAAAAACTTACTCAACTTTTTAAAATCTATTTCTGAACCGGAAACATAGGACAAAATAACCACCAGAAATATGCATTTTGAACCGAAACACATCTTTACACTTGAGAGTTCTTTGCTCGAAGGTTACATAAACTTATGCAATGAAATCATGAGTGACGGCCAAACGATTCCTTGGCGTTCAGTTAACGAACATCATTAATTTTTTCCACAAACTCATTTCGCGTAGCTCTTATTAATCGTCTGCTTCCTGTCCGTTAAGTACGAAAAGGGAAATGTTTACAGTCGTTGAAGAATATTTTGTTAAGGTCAAGGGTAATTTGAGTATTCCACTTTCGCAAAAGGGGAAAAAAACGTTCCAGAGTTTCCCCAAAAATGTTTTACGTTTTTGTAGAACGTTTTCCTAAAAGTGTTTATTGAAACTTGTGTAAATGATAAAAGTACAAAGCAATTTACATAAAGGTACAAAGCAATTTACAAAGCACTTCTGGATTCTATCAATTCCTTTAGATTAGATTAAATATAAACTTTAGTGAAACAATATCTGGAATTTACAATACAGTACCAAATTTAAACAATATAACAAACACTTTGTAAGATGATAAAATGGTGCTATAAACTAAATATGACTCAAAAAGTGAAAACTCTGAGATGCACTTCAAGGGAGTCAGATAAAAATTTAAAGTTTCATCAGATTTACTTAAAAGTTCCACAGCTTGCATAAAACAATTATTTCCACTTCGCGTAGAACTTTTCTCCTGTTACATTTATAGTTTCTGATTAACTATGCAAATAAAACACTGAGACCTCCTGGTCTTAGCTGTCTCGCCGATCCGTCAAACAGTCTGTAACGTTTAGGTAGCAGGTTTGAATACCAACCGCAATGCCATTTTATACAGATGCAACTAAGGCTATAGCACATTATCTAAACTAGAAAAAATTTATTAAAATAAGACAGTAATTAGAGACCAACAATTTGATTTCTTAAAAAATTTTGTTTTAATTTTTCTACTACTTTATTTGGTTATTTTTGTTGTTCTACTTTGTCATTTTACAATTAAGGCATTAATAAGTAAAATTAACAAACTTAACATTCCTAAACACGTTAATTTATTTCAAGAAAATTAACATTGACGCAAAATTGAGAAGAGAAATTTTTTTTATTATGTAGTTATTTGTCGACGTAATTCATTCCGATGCTGGATACTCACTATTTGAAGGTGTAAAAAAAATGTTTTGACTAAAAGTTTCAAAATTTATTCTGTGATAACTAAATAAAATTAATACATTTAAAATAATATGCAAATTTATGATAAATAAAAAAAAATGCCTCACGGTGCATTTTAAAGTCAATAGACTTAAAGTCAAAATTCTTATAATTTTAATCAATGCTTTTCAATATAATTAATTTGTAGAGTTAGGGGTGATAACTGACTTTTTAATTTTTAACAATTTCACTTTGTCTGTCAGGGGGATTTATACTCCGAAGACAATACAACCAGGCCAGTGCAATCGTTTCGGTTGAGCCAACCAGACCTGAAAATAATGCTGTTGTTGTTGTAGTTCATTTACGTCACACTAGAGCTGCATAATGGGCTATTGGCGACTGTCTGGGAAACATCCCTAAGGATGATCCGAAGACATGCCATCGCAATTTTGATCCTCTGCAGAGGGGATGGCTCCCCTGCTTTGGTAGCCCCAAAGACCTGCGCGCGAAGTCTAGTATTTTAACGGTCCCTACTCAAGCTGATCAAAGTGGTCACCCTTGTGGCTTACTAATCGCAGCCAGATGATGCTTGACTTCACTGTAATGCTGGGAACAGGGTCCTTACGATCGACCCACTACGGGACTTTCAATAATGGAATTAAAAATATTTAATTTGAAAAAAACACCAGAAAAATCAAGAAAGTAATAAATATTCATTTGTAAGCTGAATATTCTCATAAATACAAAATTTCAAAACTTCAATACTTTATTTCAAACATAAAAATAACATTTTTAAAAAAATCCCACGCATTTTTAACATACGTCACATGTGGGTCATATACAAGTTAAAATAATTGATAAAGCATATTCGTCAATAGTGTTAAAACGTATTAAAACAACAAAATGTCAACAACGCAAATCTCGCATTATCTAACAAAGCATTAAACTTCATTTTGGTCTACTTGCTGACATTCTAGCAGTCGTTAATAGTTAAATTAATTTTCTTATTGCCTTCAATTGCTTTGTCGTAAGAACCACACATAACTATTTCATTGCTAAGAGTTTCAGCACTGTACCTGTTAAATGAAAACAAAAATTTAACAATTAATATTATTGGTTTTTCAACTGTTTTCCTCATAAACAGTTAAAACAATTCTGATTCTAACTTTCCTTAGGACAAGTCTTCAACTCACCGTTATTACCCTTACGATAAAAAAAATTGAATTTTAAGCTTTGTTTTTATCGGACCTGGACTTTCCCTCGTTAGTTTTAAAAATTGGTGACGAACTTTTAGGAGATAGACAATGTTTTTTTGTTTTTTTTCTGTCGTATGCCTGTTTAGGCAGTGGGGATGCGATTGTTCCTGTTTTTCAGTGGCGCCATCTATGGCCAGTAATTCGTTTTCTGCCACGCCAGTCACACAACCAGTTTATAGGGCGGGTCACATTTACACACAAAGGAGAAAGGACATAGAACACACAGAGAGAGAAAGAAACATCCATGTCATGCCCGGGATTCGAACCCAGGACCTTTCTGATGCAAGGGCAGCTCCCTGCCCCCAACACGATAGACAATGTGATGTATGGATTAAGAAATTCATACCAAAAACACCAATCAAAACCAAACCAAAAATGAATCCCAAAATCAAAAACGCCAAGAAGTAAAGTAAAAGATCTAAAACGACACACGAGTGTGATTAAAAAAGTTATTTTTTAAACTAAAAAAAATTAGTAGGCTAATAATGTACTACTCTCAACTCGAGAAGAAGGCCGATGATACACAACCACCTGACCTATAACCTCAGCGATAGCGGGAGTGTGTTAACGTTGCAGCTGTTAACCTTGTTTTATTGTCGGCTTCTTTTCATTAATAAAGGAAAATTGCTCATTTATTTTGTTAAGTATTAATTACATTTTTATTGATTTATGAGAATTTATTACTTGCGTGTTTAGTGCACAATACGATAATCGATTAAGAGGTTGCATCGAATTCATATTAGACGGAATTTGAAATAGAATGGAAATTACATTCGCTAGCAAAAACAAATGCTACATATTAACAACCAATCAGGATCTGTTACCATGATGACGTCACTTGTAGGTATCCAATGGAATAAAAAAAAGTCAGGGTCAACTTGCTGCATTTGTGTTTAAAACTCAAAGTAAAGATGAGATTTCCAAGCTATATCTACTACTTTGCCATAAAGAACTATTTGGCTTTCAGTATAATCATATAGCTAATGTATTTAAAAAATTTAATATAAGGAGGCTGAAGAGATTTGAAGCTTAATCTAACGTAATCTGACATGATTACTGTTGTAAACTCATATACTATAAACAATTTAGGCGTATAATTGCCACCATTTTCGGTGTTTTAAAAGAATATACAAAATTAACAAAATAACAATGGTTTGAGAGAATTAGTCCGTATATATTATCAAAAATGTGCTTGTTTTATAAACGAAATGTTTTCGCAATGAAACCATTAAATTAATTCTAATGTGAACAAAAATATTGTTAGCAAACAAAAATTAATAAATAAATATAACTATAACAATGAAAAATCAAATAAAAAACGTGACAACATGCACTGTAAAACATTTTAGTTTTCCTCAATATGAAAAATTTTTAAAACTATGCACCAAAATGTTTTACTGTGTAGTTATAGAAATAGTATATTTTGCTAAAAAGCGTTATTTTATGTCCCCACAGCATGTTCCAAAAATAGTATTGTACGCCTACTTTTTCGGGGTATTGTACTTCCGAGAACAGCAAAATACTATTTACAACAAATCCTGTTTAAATATTTGAAAGGAAACCTTTAAAATCACTTGAATGTAAACTCGATACTTGATCGATATTTTCCTTTAAAAATATATTAGAATGTAACTTACATTGTTGTTGCTAGTGCGATAGGCATTATTTTTATTCTTTTCAAATTTGCCGTACTCTTTAACGCGGTTGTGTTGGCGTTCATTAAAGTATCAAACCAGAAGTTGGCTCCTTGTACGGCATCAATACGGAATCGACTTTTCGCCAAATACACGTAATTATCATCAGGTTTCATTTCTTTTGCTTTCCTGTAAAAATAAATGGAATAAATATAAAATACAAATTTAAATCTCTTCATTAAAATGTATCTATGCAGAGAATGTTTAATTCAATTCCATTTTAGGAAAGTTGTGCTGACCATACCATAATGTAAAAAATGAATGTGAAATAAAATTACAAGTTAAAATCATTGCATATTTTTTCACCTATTTCGCTCCATTGTCAGCAACACTTTTGTACAATCTGTTAAAAAAATAAATAAATACAAATTTAGCTTCTGAATCTATTGAAGACAATTTTCATTAAAATATATTTTGTATTCTACGCACAGCCTGGGCCAATTAGCCATGCACTGTCTTACTGCCCAATAATGACGCAAAAACCCAGAAGGGGAAGCATCCTCATTGCCAATATCTTTCCAATTGCATTATATTCACAGTCCTCGCACAACAGCAATAAATGAGCAATAGCAAAAGTAACGGCAATGTATATGTAATTCCAAAAGTAACAACAATATATAAGCAATTCAAAATGTAACAGCATCATGTAAGCAACAGCAAAAATAACAGCAATATGTTACACTGTAAAAACATTTTGTATATAGTTACCACCATCTTCAGTGTTGAGATAAACTAAATTTATTTTCAAGTACGTGCAAAAAAATTACATGAAATTTAAAAAATAACCATTGTTTGAAGGAATCAGTGTGAATATATTGCTAAATATGCGATTGTTTTTTTTAAATAGATTTTTTTTAATAAAGCCATTAAGTAGATTCTAATGCACGTAAAAACAAGTGATGTCAGTAAACAAATAAAATATTAATAAATAAAACTAAAAGTGAAGTAAATGTGACTATTTGCACTGTAAAAAGTTTTAATTTACCTCAACACCAAAAGTGGTGGCAACTATGTATTGAATATTTCTACAGTGTAAAGCGTATTAAGATTTAATCTATGCGAGTGCTAAATCAAGTACAGTTGATTTAGCACTCGCATCCTTTTACTCAGATGCGCTAAACTGTAAAATAAATGTAAAATAAAGAAACAACAATATGAGTATTTACATAGAATTTATATAATTAATATTTTGATCTCCGGATAGTGACTTAAGGTAAAATTAAATAGTAAAATGGACACAGATAGGGCAGCGTTGAAAGTGCTCACTTTTCAATGTCAGTAGCTGAGATCAATCTGCAATGTCTACTTGAAAAGAGAAGTTTATTTTAACAAGTGATAAAGATGATTCACAGCTTTTTTTTATTTTTTTCAAGGTATTGCTTGAATTTTTATAACTCTAAATTTTTTATTAAATACCGCGTAGTAGTACAAATTATTTTGAAATTGCTATGATTTTGGCTATCGGTGCTCATACACGAGCAAATTGTTTTTTGTGTCTATATTCAAGTGGTCTTCCATAATAAAAGAGTGAGAGCATCTGCTTCTAGGGAGAGAGAGATTATTGGAATAATTATGTAGTTCAGTGGTTCCAAATTCTTTTTCGGAAATGGAACCTTGATTTTCCTATCTTTCGGCGGAACCCTGACTTCATAAACAAAAATCATAAAAACAAGCGTAAATCATAAAAACAACCAAATAAATACTACTTCATTTTTTGAATATTTAATAAAAGGAGTGAAAGCCGCGGTGGCTCAGGAAATAGAACGTCCTAGTGCTGATACACACACCAATCATGGTTTACGAATTTTCCTTTGGCAGTGTGGAATAGCATCGATTTCGTGTGCAATTTTGCTTTAACGAAATTAAATATCTATAATGCAAGTACGTTAGTATAATCAAAGACAATTTTTGTTCTGTGCTTATTCAATCAAACTAAATAAAAAATAGTAAATTTCGTATTATACAAATACTTGTCGTCAAGTCTCGTCTTTCTTCCGTCGTGGGCTTCCAGCTCCAATCGAATAACGCCTCTATTGACACCTGATCTTTCCCTCCGAGAATTATCATTCGTCAAATTTTTTCCAGATTCTGTTTCAACAATCACTTGGAACTGAAAGGCTAAAAAGAAAAATTGTAAAAATGTCTGATTTGTAGGAGTAACTTTACTGTAGAGCGTTTTTAAAATTCCTAAAAAGATGACTTCTTTAGAAATTGTTAATCCAGTTTTTGTCACAAATAAATGTAAAAACGTGAAATTTAAATTAACAGTTTTAAAGGCTTAAGGTGAATATTTTACTTTATAGCTTTACATATAAATCACAGTAACGCTTGAAAATCATTATGACAAATATATATTAGCCATATAATTTCAATCCTTTTTCCTGATCCGCGATGCCTTAGAGGATAGAACATTTACCTTCCAATGAGGTGAACCGACTTCGTATCCCAGCGATGACTGGTCGATACGAATTCCGCATACAGCTTACACTGACCACAGTGCTGACGTGAAATATCCTCAGTGGTAGATGGAGCGACTAGAGTCCCCTTGACGTTAGGCTAATCATGGAAGATTTTCGTGGGTTTCCTCTCCATGTGACGCAAATGTGGGTAAGTCCCATCAAAAAGTCCTCCACGAATGCGAATTTCTCCCAATACTTGATCCAGGAGTTCCCTCGTCTTGGTTTCACAATAACAAGGCTGCGGAGTTGAACATTAGCAGACGTAAACCCAAAAAATTGGGTCGGCTGTTCAACGTCAATTATAAAATAAAATCTCTTTGTTATTCTCATTATTATATACTGGTATATTTCAAACTCAGCATAAAATGATCGATAAGTGTACCATTTTATTGAAAAAATATCTGGTGATATGAATGATTTATGAAAAGTTTTGAACAATTTGTCATGTACGCACCTTCTATAAATCTTGTACATTTTCTCTTGTGATCGCATAAGAAAGAATGTTTTTCATGCGCATAAACTGCTTTATTATTTGGCATTTGTTCCCAAATTGCGAAGTTCATAAATTAATAATCAAAAGGTATCTTAATATGAGTTTTTTTTTTAATTTTTAACCATTTGTGCAATGAAATGTTGCCTTTAAAAATAAAAAAGACAGTGAACAGTCCAGAGTTTTTGAAAATAGATCCCTGTACAAAAGTACAAGGAGTTTTCAGAAACTGTATGTTGGGGGATCTGAAGTCATACCTTTGTTATGCAACTTCCCGTTTTGTTTATCAGAATCAGCCGCCCAGACCATGCAATTCAATAAATTTAGTTTCTTAAATCTAATGTTAATGGCAACAACATTTTAACCAACCGCGACTTGAAGCAAATCAAGAACTCTATCGGGAGCATTCCACTTCATTTATGCAAAACGATCGATAAAAATTTCAGTAAAAATAACCTCATGTATTACGAAATTCGTGAAGGTAACTATTCTGTATATTAAATAAATCAATAAACAATTCTCAATTTTTCTTTAAAAATCGGCGTTTTCAATCAAAATTACTTACTGGATAAATTTCAGGAAATCCTGTTGTATGCATTCGAAGCACTTGAAAAAACGAGTTTTTCTTAAAGTATCTATATGGTTTACAGGCCATTAAGGCAAGGGATACGTGTGTTCTTGTTTTCAAGTGGCGCCATCTATAGTCAAAAAGTTCACTTCTGCTGCACCCATATATCTCACCAGTTTATAGCGCGAACCCATTCATTCATTCTTTCCAGATCGTAATTTTGACCTGTAGCAGGGAACGATCAATATCCAATTCAATATTTCACAGATATGATTTGTTATCGAAGACTTTGTGACCCAACAGATTTAACGTGCTCTAGCCACCCTTTTCTATACGGGGAGTCTTCGGCCGGCTAGATTCGAACTCCTATTCTCAACTAGCGTGAGTTCAGGGCCCTACCAACCAGGCTATCCCGGACCCACATGGTTTATATTATTCCTAGGTCGGCCAGGTGGCCGAGTGGTTAGCGTGCGTGACTGCAAAGCCAATGGCTGTGAGTTCGAATCCCGCTCTGGGCATTGATGTTTCTCTCTCTCTGTGTTGTGTTCTGATGTGTGAATGTATGAATGTGGCCCACCCTATAAACGGGTATTTGTGGCAGTGTGGCGTGGGTAATGTTGCTCGCCTCCGTAACTTTGGTTCACAGGTGCCCACTGGGTAATGATAAATGAGCAACACTTCCGGCATCTTCTAAGGCGAAGAATAAAAGTTCAGTGCCTGCCGTTATTTAAAAAAAAATTTTAAATATTATTCCTAGAAATAATACTTACTGCAAAATGGTTCTTCTTCAAAGGTCTGCACAAAATATTCCCTGTTGCTGATCTGCGTGTCAGAGAAGAAGTCACTGTTGTAGCCCATAAAAGCGCAACCACTGAGGGAGCAATCAGCACATCTCCCTGCAGAAAATGAGTTCCAGTCACCGCAGGCGACGGCTACATGCTGGCATGGAATATCTCTGGAAGAATTAGATGAGGTCACAGGCTGGATACTCTCAATATAATACTCCACTGCACGATAATGATCACATGTAAGATAGTACCTTAGACCTGAATGAAAAGAGTTATAGAGATAGTACTTTAAATTTAAAAAGATATGATAACAGGTCAGATAGTTCCTTAGACTTAAATGAAAACAGTTAGAGATCACAAAGTATAGAGGTATTTTAAGTATAGAGTTATAATGATCGCATGTCAGATAGTACCCTAGACCTGAATGAAAAGAGTTAGTGATCACAAAAGATATTACTTTAAAAAGATATGATAACAGGTCAGATAGTACCTTAGACCTAAATTAAAAGAGTTAGAGATGACAAAGGATAGTATTTTAAATATTAGGAAATATAACGATCGCAGGTCAGATAGCATCTTAGACCTAAATGAAAAGAGTTACAGAGATCAGAAAAGGTAGTACTTTAAATATAAAGAGATATGACCACAATATATAGTACCTTACACCTGAATGAAAAGAGAGATCACTAAAGATAGTATTTTAAATATTAAGAGTTATAATGATTACAGGTCAGATAGTACCTTAGACCTAAGTGAAAAGAGTTAGAGTTAACAAAGACGCCCGGTGGCTGAGTGGTAGCGCTTCGCGTTCCCGTGCCACAGGTCCTGGGTTCGATCTTCGGGCCGGGCAAAATTGGCTCAGCCTTTCATCCCTTCAGTGAGTCGATAAATGAGTACCAAGCATGCTTGGGAACTAAACACTGGGGGTTCCGTGTTCGGCTGATCACCTAACCGGAACTCTTGCACCCCAGAGCCCAAGAAAACTAAAATGGGCACAGTCGGCTTTGGCTCTCAATGGGTTGTCACGACACTAAGATAAGTTTATTTGTTATATTATGCGTAAAAACTTGTAAAATTAGCAAAAAAAAATATCATTTTTACTATTTTATTTTATATGATCATTTTTCGATAAAAAATAAGGCATTTTTTTGTATATACGCTAAACACTATAAACAAATTTCTATCTCCTAAAACGAAACAATCCTTTAACTATTTTATTTAGAAAGCTATCAACTATGCTTTGAACTGTTATCTTAAAAGCAAGTGCATATACTACTGAAACAGGGATCAATGTAGTTAAAAAAGGAAATTTTTTTAAAATTTTCGCACTTGTCCTTGCGAAAAAACATGCATTAAAAACACTTATGAAAAATTATTTTTATTGAGATAATTATTTTCAAACATGAAATTGCCTGTTTAAGGTGGTGTAAAATGTGAAAAAAATCTAATCTATAGATAAACGCATTTAAAGACTTAAAATCACTAGTCCATCCACTGTTATCACCTTGCACAAAAACTGCTATAACTTTGCAAATACTTGTAGTACAAAGAANCGATAAACAGCTTTCTGAATCATCGACTCGTTGCTGTTTTTGTTCCATCGAAAGCAATCGCGGCACCCACTTGGAAAAAACCTTTTTCATGCTCAATTTTTCATGAAGGATAGTAAATACACTTCCATATGATATCTGTGTCATCTCAGCAATCTCACGGAGCTTCACTTTACGATCTTTCATTATAATTTTTGTCACTTCACTCACATTTTCCGGTGTAACGGCTTCCACAGGTCTACCCGAGCGTTCCGCGTCATTTGTGTCGGTACGACCACGTTTAAACTCGACAAACCACCGACGAATCGTTGCTTTTGATGGACAAGAGTCCGGGTAACATTTGTCAATCCATTGTTTCGCTTGCACGGTGTTTTTACCCATTAAAAAACAATGTTTTATCAGAACACGAAACTCTGTTTTTTCCATTTTTTAAACAAACTACAAAACGACTTTACTCCAACCTCGATAACTCAGCTGTTTCTGGTCCGATCGACTTAAAGTTTTGACACGTTTCAAGCAAAGGTTAGTACTCAAGAAAGATCTGGTTACTGGTTTACTACGAGCGCCATCTCTGGGTTAGTCTCGGAACTTATTGATCCATGTGTTATATATTAAATATTTTTACAGTATTAAAATTCAACCCACGCGAGTGATAAATCAAGAGACGTTGATTTAGCAATTTCATCATTTTACTCGCATGTACTTAACTGCAAAATAAAAGTAAAATTAAAAGAAAAAACACTATACGAGTATTTACATGGAATTAAATAATTAATATTTTGATCTATGGATCGTGGTATAAGGTAAAACTATGAGATTACACGCAGAGAAGGCAGGAGTAAAAGGATAAAGTGCTCACTTTTAAATTCCAGTTGTTCAGATCAATCTGCAATATCTACTTGAAAAGAAAAGTTCATTTTTACAAGTGATAAAGATGATACACAGCTTTTTTATTTTTCAGGGTATTGCTTGAACTTTTATAACTCTAAATTTCTTATTATGTGTTGTAGTAGTACAAATTACAGTCAAACCCCCACTATAGTGAACACTGTTTATACTGAACTCCCGGATATAGTGAACGAAATGTTCGTTCCCGTGCCTTGCTATATACGTGTAATGTTATTTTTTGTGGATATATTGAACTAAAAAAGTGAGGAAGTTGGATATTATGAACTTTTTTCTGTCTTCGACTGATTTTTTTTTCTTCATTTTTTTTAAATAATTTTGAAATGTCTACTTCAAAATAAATACTTATACTGATTTTTAAAACCCTCTATTGAGCGGAATGTAGCGATAAGCATTTTCTCTTGTTTTGCTTCTTTTATCACACTTTTCCATCCCTAAACAAAGACCTACCCAGGGAGATGTATGGACAAATTTTTCAGCTAAAGATTGCAATTTTTTTTTGTACTCAAGACGAAGAGTAATAAGAAATAAAAGCAAGTTAACACATTTCGTATTACTACCTATTATTTTTCAGTCATTTTTGTATTTCATTTTATGGGTCATTTATTAAAATAATGTATTTATAAGAAGGAGTTCGGAATCTTTAGTTAAAATTGTTTGCGGAACGGATATAGTGAACTCCCGGTTATAGTGAACAGACATTTCGGTTCCTAGAAGGTTCACTATAGCGGGGTTTGACTGTAGTTTAAAATTGCCATGCAGATTTTTCTAAAAGCGTCTATATTCAAGTGGACTTTCATAACAGAAGAGTGAGCATCTGCTATTTGGGAGAGAAAAAGTCAGTAACACCCTAAACCAGAGGTTCCCAATTCTTTTTAGGGAATGGAACTCTACGATCATTCGCGGAACCCTGACTTCACAAACAAAGTTTATAAAAACAAGCTTAAATGTATTAACAAATAAATATTACTTTATTTTTTTAATATTTAAACGTGAAATAGAATAGGTGGCTCAGGAAATAGAACGTCCTAGTGCTTATACACACACCAATCATGGTTTACGAATTTTCCTTTGCAGTGTGGAATTGCATCGATTTCGTGTGCAATTTTGCATTAACGAAATTAAATAACTATTGCAAGTACGTTAGGAAAAATCAAAAACAATTTTTTTCTATGCTGTATTCTATCAAACTGAATAAAAAATAGTAAATTTCGTATTATGCAAATACTTGTCATCAAGTCTTGTCTTTCTCCCGTCGTGCGCTTCCAGCTCCAATCGAATAACGCCTCTATTGACACCTGATCTATCCATCCGAGAATTATCGTTCGTCAAATTTTGTCCAGATTCTGTTTCAACAATCACTTGGAACTGAAAGGCTAAAAAGAAAAAATTATTAAAATGCCTGATTTGTAGGCGTAACTTTACTGTAGAGCGTTTTAAAAATTTCTAAAAGGATGACTTCTTTAGAAATTGTTAATCCATAGTTTTGGCACAAACAAATGTAAAAACGTGAAATTCAAATGAACAGTTTTAAAGGCTTAATGTGATTATTTTACTTTATAACTTTTTATATAAATCGCAGTAGTGCGTGAACATTTTGGAAAATATGTATTAACCATATTATTTCAATCTATTCGCTAGAACCGTGATGGCTCAGGGGATAGTTTGTTCGCCTTCCAATGAGGTGAACCGGCTGTATATTGCTGTATACTGAATGCTGTATATTTAATGAATCAATAAACAATTCAATTTTTTATTAAAAATTTGTGTTCACAATCAAAATTAATTTTTAATGTAAATTTCAGGACATCCTGTTGCATAACCTACTGCATTCTAAACACTTGCTAAAAGGCGTTCATTCTTTCACAGATCGTATTTTTGACCTGAAACAGGGAACGACCAATATCCAATTCAATACTTCACAGATAAGATTTGTTATGAGAACATCGAGGACTTTGTGACCCGATAGATTTAACGTGCTCTAGTCACCCTTTTCTATACGGGAAGTGTTCGGCCGGCTGGATTCGAACTCCTGTTCTCAACTAGCGTGAGTCCATGGCCCTACCAACCAGGCTATCCCGGACCCACACGGTTTACATTATTTCTAGGCCGGCCAGGTGGCCGAGTGGTTAGCGTGCGTCACTGCGAAGCCAATGTGTAAATGTATGAATGTGGCCCACCCTATGAACGGGAATTTGTGGCAGTGTGGCGTGGGTAATGTTGCTCGCCTCCGTAACTTTGGTTCACAGGTGCCCACTGGGTAACGATAAATGAGCAACACATCTTCTAAGGCGAAGAACGAAAGTTCAGTGTCTGCCGTTATTTATAAAAAATTTAAAAAAGTATTATTCCTAGAAATAATACTTACTACAAAATGGTTCTTCTTCAAAAGTCTGCACAAAATATTCTCTGTTGCTGATCTGCGGGTCGGAGAAGAAGTCACTGTTGTAGCCCATAAAAGCGCAACCACTGAGGGAGCAATCAGCACATCTCCCTGCAGAGAATGAGTTCCAGTCACCGCAGGCGACGGCTACATGCTGGCATGGAATATCTCTGGAAGAATTCGATGGGGTCACAGGCTGGATACTCTCAATATAATACTCCACTGCACGATAATGATCACATGTAAGATAGTACCTTAGACCTGAATGAAATGAGTTATAGAGATCACAAAGGATAGTATTTTAAATATAAAAAATGTAACAATCACAAGTCAGATAGCATCTTAGACCTGATTTAAAAGAGTTATAAACATCACAAAACGAAGTACGTTAAATATAAAGAGATATAATGACCACAACGTATAGTACCTTAGACTTGAATGAAAAGAGAAATCACGAAAGATAGTATTTTAAATATTAAGAGTTATAATGATTACAGGTCAGATAATACCTTAGACCTACATGAAAAGAGTTATAACAAAGACGCCCGGTGGCTGAGTGGTAGAGTTTCGCACCCCCGTGCCACAAGTTCTGCGTTCGATCTTCGGGCCAGGCAAGGTTGACTCAGCCTTTCATCTCTTCAGTGAGTCGATAAATGAGTACCAAGCATGCTTGGGAACTAAACACTGGGGTCTCTGAGCTCGGCTGACCACCTAACCGGAACTCTTGCACCCTAGAGCCCAAGAAAACTAAAATGGGCACAGTCTTTGGCTCTCAATGGGTTGTCACACCACTAAGGTAAGTTTATTTGTCTTATTATGCGTAAAAACTTGTAAAATTAGCAAAAAAAATATCATTACTACTATTTTCTTTTTATATGACCATTTTTGGATTTAAAAAAAATAAGGCATTTTTTTGTATATATGCTAAACACTATAGACAAATTTCTATCTCCTAAAACAAAACAATCCTTTGACTATTTTATTTAGAAATCTATGCACTATGTTTTGAACTATTATCTTAAAAGCAAATGCATATACTACTGAATCAGGGATCAATGTAGTTAAAAAATGAATTTTTTTTGAATTTTCGCACTTGTCTTTACGAAAAAACACTTATGAAAAATTATTTTTATTGAGATAATTATTTTCAAACATGAAATTGCCTGTTTAAGGTGGTGTAAAATGTGAAAAAAATCTAATCTATAGATAAACGCATTTAAAGACTTAAAATCACTAGTCCATCCACTGTTATCACCTTGCACAAAAACTGCTATAACTTTGCAAATACTTGTAGTACAAAGAAAAACAAAATATAATTAGAAACCAAAGAGTACGGGGATTATAAATTTATACTAAACTCATTTTCAAAAATTTTGCCCAAAATCATGTTTTTGCACTAAATTTTGGGATTTTATCTTAAAAGTTATTTCAAGTTTAAACAATGCCATTTGTATTAAAAACAAGTTTCTTTAAAAATGATCTATCTCTGCTGAAAGAACATTGTTTAATTAGTAACACATTGTTAACTATATGCCAAGAAAACTTTTCATTGTTGCTATGTAACAATTGCTAAACAATATACAAACGATTATAACAATTATATGCATTGTTTAACAGTGAAATCCTCATTTCTAAAGTTTATGAGCTATCTGTAGGTGATTATTTTACGGGAGCTTAAACTTGATTAGAAAAATGGCAAAAGTGCTGAGATTTTTGCGAAAAAGGCTGTAAGTATCAGATATTAGTAATATCATCTTATACTAGTATTAATGTAATTATTTATTTTCCATAAAAAATATATTTCACCTCCAATAGAAAATCAGCGCTAGCTTAAACTTCAATTTTAAACTTAACCGTAAATAGTAATCCAATTAAATAGCTTTGGGCACTTTTATAAGAACACTTATTTCAGTCGTAATGTTTACTAAAATCTATAGTTATCTATTAACTTTTACGAATAATGTACACAAAGGTGAGTTTCACTGAGTGTATATATGCTGATTTATTTATTTACTTTTAGCGCAAAGGTGTTTAAGGAGAAGGGTGAAGGTTCGGATGAGAATTATTTCGAAATAAGAGATTGGGATGAAGTTCTGAAAGAACAAATGATGGCTGAAATGCCAATTGGAGAGTCTGAGAAGACTCATGAGAATGTCCTTGAGTGGGACAGAGATAGACAGTCTGAGATGACTGATGAAGATGCAACTCTTGAGGAGTTCGATATGGCCACCAATGAAAAGTTTGAGTTGCGAGATTGGAACGAAGTACTGAAAGAACAAATGGTGGCCGAAATAAGTGTTTCTGAGAAAGCTCATCAGAATAAAACTCTTGAGGAAACTACCGTTTCCAATAAGAGAGAATGCAAAAATGCTCTTATGTATGGGGCTATTGATGAGCTGGATAAAATTGAAACACTGGAGCAAATGATGCTCTGGTTGATACGCTGGTGAGAATTTAAAAACAAACTTTCAAAAAACAGTTTGATGTGCAATGATACAAATGATACGCTCAAACAAATTACTCACTGGTTGATACGCGGGTAAAAATTTCGAAGAGAATTTTATAACTTCTGATAATTATGTTAAGAAAAGGCTAACGATGATTAAACTGTTTATATTTTCTATTGTAATAACTGATCTATATGCTTAAATAAACAGTTAATTAATTAGTATTTCTCCTGTATTTTTTTTAAATTCTATTCATAATTTCAAAATATAAGTCTTTTAAGAAATTTTTATTACATAATGCTAAGAGTCATGGTCTTTGGTAAAATCCTACAATACCTCACCTCTTGGCGACTTTTAGAAATCTCGCCAAGTTTACCAAGTCGGTGATCATTACTGGGATCAACATTGCGTGTTGATCAATTCAACAGGTAACATGTAAGATAGTACCTTAGACCTGAATGAAAAGAATTATAGAGATCAGAAAAGGTAGTACTTTAAATATAAAGAGATATAATGACCACAACATATAGTACCTTAGACCTGAATGAAAAGAGAGATCACGAAAGATAGTATTTTGAATATTAAGAGTCATAATGATTACAGGTCAGATAGTACCTTAGACCTGAATGAAAAGAATTATAGAGATCAGAAAGGATAGTACTTTAAATATAAAGAGATAATGATCACAGGTCTGATAGTAACTTAGAGATATAATGATCACAACATATAGTACCTTAGACATGATTGTATAGAGTTATAGTAATCATAAAAGATAGCGTTTTAAATATAAAGAGTTAGACCTGAATGAAAGGAGAGTAAATAAGACGTATTTATAACCTAATAGTGTGGCAGTAGTAGGGGAGAGTGGGGTCAATTGTAACAGGGTACGATTGTAACAGAGCAAAAATTTCGAGTGTCGGGTTATAGANTATTACATAATGCTAAGAGTCATGGTCTTTGGTAAAATCCTACAATACCTCACCTCTTGGCGACTTTTAGAAATCTCGCCAAGTTTACCAAGTCGGTGATCATTACTGGGATCAACATTGCGTGTTGATCAATTCAACAGGTAACATGTAAGATAGTACCTTAGACCTGAATGAAAAGAATTATAGAGATCAGAAAAAATAGTACTTTAAATATAAAGAAATAATGATCACAACATATAGTAACTCAAACCTGAATGAAAAGAATTATAGAGATCACAAAGGATAGTACTTTAAATATAAAGAGATAATGATCACAGGTCTGATAGTAACTTAGAGATATAATGATCATAACATATAGTACCTTAGACATGATTGTATAGAGTTATAGTAATCATAAGAGATAGCGTTTTAAATATAAAGAGTCAGACCTGAATGAAAGGAGAATAAATAAGACTTATTTATAACCTAATAGTGTGGCAGTAGTACTGTATGCAAAACAAAACATAATAATTTCCAATGTATTGAAATGCAATATTTATTATTCGAAAGACAACAAGGTTATGTGTTTTTCAGGGTATAGTGGTAAGGTTAATAATGGCTTTGGGGTAAGTAGTTAAAACTGATTGTTCGATCTTGATAACAATTTTCAAATTGCTGCCACACTTAAGGCCTGAAGAAGGTAAACTCTAAGTTGGTAAATTTTCAGTTCAGAAAAAGATTATAATTACCGTTAAAAAGACCAGCACTCGGAAAGATGGAGAATGGCGAGTGTTTACAACCAGGTTGATTATTGCCGCCGTTTGGATAAAAGTCTAAATGACCAACTCTTGTCCGCATACCTAACCCTAAAATAATAAAGTTTAAATTATTCATCAAAAAATTAACTCTTTAACGAATAGTTACAAAATTGCAAAAAAAACAAGTGAATTAAAACTAAAGACATAGCGTGATATTCTGTTGAGACTCAGCTTTCAATACATTAAACATTTGGTATAATTTTATCACTTAAAAAATATAAGGATTTTATTTCTGTCTGTATGCCTTTACAAAGCAATGTAAAAAAATTATAATTGTTTAATATAACTACAGTAAGGCATTCCCGTGGGCCAGGGGGCTCAGAGGTTAAGGCTCTTCAATTTTAAGACCAACTTCATGACTGTGACAATGTGGTCAGCACTGCGCACAAGGCCGCCTTTACTCCCCAGACAAGGCTTCAAGTCACCACCGGTGATCGAACCCCAGTTCTCCTCAATAACAGTTAAATGCCTTAACCAATGAGCCCCCGCGGCTGTGTTTATTTCAACTACAATGAAAAATTATAAGAAAGATAAGAAATTAGTTTCAAATAACTCATTGGACAAGTTTTTTAAGGCAATTATGACTCTCATTATTTGAATCTAGTGGATTTTGTTTTATGACCAAAATGTGACGAAATATGCTGTAAAGATATTCTATAATATGTAAGAGAAATATTAAAAATGTTTCTTTTCTTTTGCAATAAAGAAAAAAAATTAAGTTTACTTAATTGAGCATTTTTTTAATAATTATCCAGCATTAATAAAGAGCAAAAGTCCACACCATTTGGAAATTTTTAATTCATAAAAAAAATTATTTTAATGAAGAAAATATTTTTTATCGCTCGTTAACTCCGTAACATTTTCTTTTTTAAAAGAAAAGGGACCTGAGCTTATGAGCCAATTCTAATAATCTCAAAACTAGACAAATCAACAACCTTCACCTCAGTGTGAATTAGCACAATTTTACATTATCACCTCAAATGCTACTAACAAGGGAAACTAGGGAAGTGTGACTCGCCAATTTTGAAATAAACTAGTGGGATGTATGCCTTATGAGGAATAATTTTAGGGAGAAACATTCGTTTCGGCCCATAGAAGGTTCTGTGAAAGATAAAAATAATTCAATATATGCAAAAATCGGTATTTTATTACTTTAATGCAGACTATTAGTTATTGTAATTGTCTCATACTCCAATTAATTTTGTGGTACATTCACGTACTGTATAATGCATATTTATTGTCAAAATTGATTTCGAAAATTTTATATATCTGTAGTTTTTCAGAAAAACCTGTTAGGTCAATTTAAAAAAAAATTTTACATCAAATTTTTTAATTTTTTTTCCAAAAAACTTTCCAAATTAATTGGAGTATGTAATTGCAAATCAATTAATTAATTAACAATTAATTAATAATTAATTAACAATTTATTAATTATTAATTAATTTTCTGATTAATTTATCAATTAGCAAATTAATTAATTATTCAATTAATTACAAATTAATTGGATTATGAGACAATTACAATAACTAATAGTCTGCATTGAAGTAATAAAATACCGATTTTTCTATACATTGAATTATTTTTTATCTCTCACAGAACCTTCTATGGACCGAAACGAATGTTGCCCCCTAAAATTATTCCTCATAAGGCATACATCCCACTAATTTATTTAAAAATTGGCGAGTCACACTTCCCTAGTTTCCCTTGTAAGCCAAACCTAAAACATTACAGAGATGAATTTTTATTTTTTTTTCATATAAAAAAATTGGCCTTTAGTAAAATCATAAAAAATATAGACGAATTTGCTGAAAAAATAACGATTAAACTAAAGCATCGAAGTGCTATATTAATGAGTCTTAAGTCATCGAAATTCATATTTTTCATAGTAAATGTGCATAAAATTTTGCCCTAGCCAGTTTATTAAAATAAGTTCTTATAACATATATAAAATAAGTTATATGTAAAATGATATATAAAATAAGTTAATTATACACGCACCTTGCATTTTTAGAATAAATTTAAAATCCAGTGTGTTATCGACAACGAAAAAATATATCTTAAAAACAAAATAAGGTTAAATTTACCGGGAATGCTAAGGCTAAAAGTTCGAAAAGCAACGCAAAAATTGATCATTTAAATAGTTAATGTATTTCATACTTTGCATTATTTTCAGGTCTTGTTGGCTAAACCAAAACGATTGCACTGGCCTGGTTGTATTGAAATTGTTAGTGAAATTGTTAAAAATTAAAAAGTCAGTTATCACCCCCAACTCTGCAAATTAATTACATTGAAAAGCATTGATTAAAATTATAAGAATTTTGACTTTAAGTCTATTGACTTAAAATTCACCGTGAGACATTTTTTTTATTTATCATAAATTTGCATATTATTTTAAATGTATTAATTTTATTTAGTTATCACATATTAAATTGTGAAACTTTTAGTCAAAACATTTTTTTTCACCTTCAAATAGTGAGTATCCAGCATCGGAATGAATTACGTCGACAAACTTGGCATCACTTGGATCTAACCTGTCTTCTACTGGCATTTGGTAGAATCTTGGATAGGCAGGATCTAATGCTACAGTAATGATAGACCTTTTAAAATTGATTGAACATAAAGTTTAATGGAAGTAGTTCCTAAAGCGACTGTACTGCCGATCACGAACATAAATATATGTTTTTTGAAAACCGGAACCAGTGAACCACGCTCCGAATTCTTTGAACTGCTTCATGAAGACTGGGATGGCCTGGCTGTTAGATGGCCCCGAGTCCGAGAGGTCGTGAGTTCGATTCCCCGTCAGGCGAATTCTCCCCGTGTACAAAAGGGTAACTGGTGCACGCTAAATCTGTCGGGATCACAAAGTCCTCCATTTTCCCAGAACAAATCTATACTTCTGGAGGGTACTGGATCGGAGATTGATCGAGCTCTGGTTCAGATCAAAATTACGGTCTGTTGATGGAGGGTGCGTAAATGCGTCCTCCTTGTAAAACGGGATGTGGCGTATGTATAGCTCAGGTATGTTTCCCAAACTATCTTCAATAGCTCATTGTGCAGCTCTAGTGTGACGTCGTTGTTGTTTCTAATGGCACTTGTCAAATACCATCAAGCTTGTTTAGTAGAACCAAGCGAATTTAAGGCAAAGGGTGCATTTCTTGTTCTTCAGTGACGCCATCTATAGCCAAGAATATGACAGTCTCACACACGTGACAGCCCGTTTAGAGGAAAACCCAATTCATACATTCATTTATTAATCCACAGATCGTAATTTTGGCCTTACCCATAGAACAATCAATCTCTAAATCTGTACACCCAGAGGTATTGATTTGTTAAGGGAATATAAGGGACTTAATGACCAGATAGATTTAATGTGCACCAGTCGCCATTTACTACACAGGGAGTCTTTAGTCGGAGGGGATCAACCTCTCACTGACCTCTGACCGAACTCACGACCTCTTGGACGCCGTACCAACCAGTGTGTTCCGGACTTCTCTAGCGCGACATAAATTACACATACCGTACCTTTTACTGTTTCATCTTCGACTACAATTAACGAAGGGTAATGATTTTAAAAACTCGAAGCATGCTCCTTGACTTCTGGTTTCAGTGAACATTTAGTGTTATCATTTCAAATGTTATTAACTAAGTCTGACGCAAAATAAAGTGAAAGGGGAATCACTGAAATTTAGAACCTGTATTTACTTGCAGGATTAGACTTTATAAAACAATTTAGTTACAGGGCTAGAAATTAATTTAGAACACTTAATGCATCCAAATCAAACAATATCAACTAAGTCTGACGAGAAACTAAAATGAAGGAAGAATTCACTTGATTTTCATATGTAACGACAGAAATGGAATTTTTCTCTAAAGAAAAGAAAAAAAAATTGTAGAGCATTCAAAGTCTATTTTTATTATACTCAAAATTATGGTGGTTTTAATCTCAATTGAATGTAAAGAAACAGTTTTGAACTGGTGCTGAGTGAAACACTACATCTGAAGCTCCCTGAAGTTTGGTGTCGGGTTTGAAGAATTAGTAGCAGTGAGAGGTAACATTGTTGCAGCACTTTTAAAACATCTATATTTTATTTTTACATAGGTCAAACATTTTTAAGAGAAATAAACATTTGAGAAAATCTGAACAACTTCAAAGTAATTACTTATGGTAATAGTAGTTTGGAAAAATGAACTGATTAGTTCATTTTCCAAGTTTAAAGAAAGGGAAGTTACAATTCCCGGATTAGCAAATATATTTTATAGGTTTGTCATGCTCTACTTTACAAAATTTTTCTCTTTTTCGTAAATTAAGATTTATTTTCACTAATCGAATAGTTTTTTTTTTCAATAAAACAATGGAGTAGAGGAAAATCTTCACTATCCGGAGTTGAATCTGATTGAACTTTTAGTTTTTACGAACGCACAGTTTATATAATTTCGCTGCCGCGGCTTTTACAGTACACCTTTAGATATTTAGTATACGATCAAATAATATCGAAAGAAACAGCAAGAGAATATATAGTGCTTGGCAAAAAATTTTTGCGAAATAATTATAAATTTATATAAATTATATTAATACTATGAAATTTTAAAAACAATATGGGAAAGGTATGTTACCAGTTATTCTTCCAATATTTGAAATTGCATGGCCTACTTTGGCGGCTATGTGACTACCCATGCTGTGGCCAATCAAATGAAAGGTCGATGGATCTGCGCCTCTCTCTATCTGCAATAATTATAATCGCAACAATTATAATCGCACTAAGCAACCATTAAGAACTGATTACTTAAAAATAACGCAATGAAGTATATTTAGAATACAAAAGGCATTACAAGGACGAATTACTAAAATAGGTCATATTTTAATGAACTTTCTTAATTTTACATTTTCATTTAAAAGATAAGAAAGTTATAATTTAGATAATAAACCATAGATTGTTAAATATTAATGTTAATTAACGATTAAGATTAACAAAATTAATGCAAATAAGGCATTTTTTCATCCTAAAGAATGTGAATTCTGTCTATCGCGCAAATCAGAATTCTATAATTTGTTATTAAAACTTGGCAGTATTTATCAATTAGCGGAGTGAAGTTTAGCAAAAATTTCCAGTCCATCTTAACATTTCAAACTTTCCTTCAAAGAAATTTTTTGAAGCCTGTTTTGTTACTAAGTGGTTTCAGAACACTAACAAAACTTTGTCAAAACACTCGTATTTATTTACTCCTTATAAGACCGTAGGAAGCATAATTCCCATAAATTTAAATGATTTTTAAATGCCCATGAGAATTCTAGTTTTTTACCCACGATTCTTGCGGCAAATTTCTGAAAGTGCAAAAAGAATTGAAGGCTTTGTTTGATTAAATGCGAACAACAGTAAAGGTTTGCGTCGGATCAAGAAGAGGTCAACACTTGGGAGATATTTTCTATTTTAAGTTATACGTTCACTCATTTGGTCATTCCTTATCGAGTTTATTTGTTTGTGGTTAAGAACACAGAATATATAAATTCAGTCATTTTAAGTCGTAGTTTATGAGTTAAGAATTTCTTAACTTGAATTTTTAAAAACCCTACCCCCTTCTCACCAAAAAGAAAATGGTTTCAAAAAATAGTTTCTGGTAATACGCTATATGAATTACTTTTAATTCTTTCAAAAATTAAGTGAATCTCAATACCAAAAATATTTTAGCATACAATACTGGAAAAAAAATAGCTTTATGAAGAGTAAATCAACAAACTTTTTAATTATTTTGGTGTACGGATTTTCATATAGTACCAACTTGTGGATAAATATCGAATTACCATAGCAACTAACAGCTTCAACGATAGAATAGGAACTTAAAATTTTAATATCTGTAATATATAGCTGTTTTTTAAACCTTGTTGATTAAAAATGCTTCCATAGAGTTTGGGTCGATGATAGAAAAACAGAATATTACACTGTAGTACTAGAGCCGTGATGGCTCAGGGGACAGAGCATTCGCCTTCCAATGTGGTGAACCGGGTTCGAATCTCAGTGACACGAATCCTCATTCAGCTTACACCAGCCCCAGTGCTGACTTAAGACAATCCCAGTGGTAAATGGCTGATGGGTTGGAGTCCTTTTGTCGCCAGGCTAACCAGAGGGTTTCGTGGTTTTTCTCTCCATGTAACGTTAAGTTCCATCAAATAAAAGTCCTCCACAAAGTCAAACTTCTCCCAATACTTGATCCAGGGGTTCCCTTGTCTTCTGAATTGGGTTCAAAATTACAAGGTTACTGAGTTTAACTTTAATAGTCGTAAGCCCAAAAACTTGGGTGGGCTGTTCAACGACATTAATAAAATGTAGTGTACTAACGATCAATTTAGCTTACCTGAAGAAATCGAATGAGTTCTACCAGGTGTCTAGACACAATTTTTGAATTATCGATTGCTCTTGCAAACGGAAACAAATTACCACAGCTCCAATCTACGATGATCACATTGCAATCTTCAACTGCTAGAAGCTTCGTCTTCATTCTCTGCAAGTTCCGAATTAGCATTAAACAGGGAACAAAAGAATTTAAAATAAAATATAAACAGTGTATACAGTCTGCAATATGCATAATGCAAGCTGTATACACATATGCATATTAAAATCTGCATCTTTAATACTTCACTTTAAAGGATACATATTGCAAATGTATTGCAATTAAAAAAAAAGAACAGAATACTCACTTGCATCCAGTCAGTCATGCGAAAGCTGTCGAGAAAACCGTGGATGATTACTTTTGTAGGGAGCTCAGGGTTGAAATCTGAAAGATTCGGGATATTCGGTTCATTTGTTTTTAAAATTCGGTGTTTTTCAGGGTGCCTTCTGGAGAAGAGAACGAAGTTTGGGAAATTCCTTTCAGATCTTGTACACTGGAAGTTGAACAGTTGACCCATTAGAGCAGAACCTGCAAAAGTTTAAATATTTAGTGCTGACCTCACATGTATTTACCAATTATCTTACATTCACTGATATTGACTTTAATTACAAAATGTATCTTTATTTTAGGAGGAAACACTTCAGTTTATCTATATTTTAATTTTGACAATCCACATTCGCAATTCTTGATTTACTTTTTTTTTAATTTGTGTTTATTTTTTATAATTTTATAACCGTTGTTGAGTAGCCGACCCTATGTTTGGGTTTACGACTACTAATGTTTAATTTTGAACCCAATCCAGAAGACAAGTGATCTCCTGGATCAAGTATTGGGAGAAATTTGCCTTCGTGGAGGACTTTTTGATGGAGCTAACCCGCATTTGCGTTATATGGAGAGTAAGACCACCCACAATTAGCCTGACTTCAAGGGGACTCTAACCCATGATCCGTTTACCATTGAGGATATTTTACGTCAGCACTGTGGTCGGTGCAAGCCGGATGCGGAAGTCGTATCGACCATCCATCGCCGGGATTCGAACCCGGTTCACCTAATTGGAAGGCGAACGCTCTATCCCCTCAGACATAGCAGCTCAATTTCTGTTTATTAACGATCTATTTAAGATGAAGGTCAATTAGGTCACTAATAGTCAAAAGAATTTTTTTCTTTGCAATCTTGTAATTGCAAAACTTCGCAATCTTTACAAAACTTAGAAAAAAATTGTGTTGAAATAATTTGCTTTTTTAGAGTCTTTCTGCAAGATCTATAACACCATCTTTAAAATTATTTTATGGTTATATATTATGACACATATGATGCACATTTTAGAGCTTTTTTTTCAAACTTTAGATCCTTTTATTTGATTTTTTGTTAAACTTGGAAGCGTTTTTAAAATCGCCTCTCTAATTCTCTATTTTCTTTTGCAATCAAACAATTTCAGTTTTACCTCCTTCAATAGCGATTTTCAAGATTTCGAGACCATTTTTGAACTTTCTTTGGAAACATCAATTTGAGACTCTCAAAACACATAGAAATTTTGAATCCTATTTTAAATTTATTTTCGTCTAAATTTTTCTTGAATTGAAAAATATTGGTGTAAAAATTCCTTATTTTTTTATTTAAATATATAAAAATTAATTTAATAGTTTCTGAGAAAAGCTACCTTAAAATTGGCCACGTAAACCTGAGCTAGATTAAAACTATCAACGCTCAATAAATTTCTAAACATGCATCTTTTCTATATTTACTGATCAACTTTTTATAATAGACATATAACAATCCTTTAACAGAAAAATTTCCTACGTTTCAATTTTCACAATCCTCGAATTCTCTTGAATTTATGATTAACTTTTCTATAACTTATATTTGGTAACAGAAATTAATGTAATGTAAACAGGAATATTTTGTTTTTGTTTAATGAAATAAATATAAGCCACAAAGCTCCATAATTCATTTTAAAATATGGGATAAGCATTAAAAAAAAGTTGTAAACTTCTAAAATATAGTCGTGAAATAAGAAGGGATTAAATTCTGTCATTATCTTGAATTACTAATAGTATTGCCTTTTACAGGAATACGCTAAAGTTTTTAAATTATTGGCCAAGAAATTATCTACACATCAGAAGTATTCGCCGATTTTCGAAAGTCTTCGCCAAATGCAAATCTTAACAATTTTTAATGATTTTTTTTCCAGAGAAAACTATTTTACATTAATTTGTTTCAGGTTTATATTATTTGGACCCAATTCTAATTGGTTATGTTGCGTATCTACCAAAAATTACTGTAATCTAATAAAAAAAACACTGATGTGTTTAAAAAAATTAATTTTGACGTAATTTTGGAGATAGAGTTAAATATAGATATTTTTCCCAATGGAAAAAAATTATTCCTCAATACTTTCACCAAAACACAATTTTATTCGCCAAGTGTACGATTTTATTGCATTTGGTGAGGTGGCAAATGCTTAACGTGGTACCTGCATTACATAAAAATTTAATTCAAGATAAGCTACATTTATTATTAGATCTTAGAAATGTTACACATAAAATTATAAAAAGAATTATGATTAAAGCGGTGCTGTTGTATCAAACAGAAATTACCTTGCTTTTAGATACCTTTAGATTTCAGCTCAAAATAAAACATTCCAACAACAGCCCGTTGTGAGTAAATTGGATCCTAAAATTTTAAATTCCCATATTTCGTGACCAACGGTATGATAATGGCAATGTGGTCAGCATTATGCACAAGCCGCCTTTACTTCCCACACCAGCTTATACCAATTTATCTGTAGATGAACTGAAACTTAAGCCACCATTCACGGTGTATACTCGTAAAATAGTAGTATTTTAGTGAAAAAATAATGAATTTCATTGAATTTGTATTCAGAACTATGATTTTATAAAAATTTTATTGATGCCACAGTTTTAAAAAAAAGGAAACTAATTCGTCAAGTGAACATCTGGAAAAACAAATGAATTATTTTTTAATTGCAATATTTATGAATTGTAATGCTCATCAGTTGTAATGATTTTTAGTAAATATTACAACTGATAAAGCACCCCCCGTTCTAAGTAAATCTGTTGTTCGATATGAAAAACAACCATTACTTTTTGCAAAGGTAAGTTTTTTATATGATACCCATGTGAGAATATGACGAACATCCAGCATCCGATAGATATTTTTTAAAAATCAAAATACTAAAAAAAAGGTAAAAACGACGTTTAGTAGCCCGTAGCTGCTCATAAAAATATTTCTTCATTTTCAAGAAGTCTCAATTTATGGATTCTGAAATCCTTCTCTGAAACATAGACCCCATTTCAATTCAACACCTCAATTCCCGAAATTGAAAAATATTTTACTTACGAATGAATTCATTGAAATAAAATCCTGGTCCAGAAATCAAGGAAAAAAGCTGAAGGAAAACAATAACTTTCAAGTACATCTTTGAAATATGAGGTAATAGTTAACATGTACTCTGTCAACACAAAAAACCGCGTCCTCATGAAATCTAGCAGAAATGCCTAATTCAGTATGACACTATAGGTTTATTATTTTTCGGAACGTTTCTAGCTGCCTATTTCTAATATGTTCATGACTTCTGTTACATTCCCTACAGTCCGGAATAATGGGGCTCCCCGTGGCCGAGAAATATAGATCTTCGATCTGGTACACCTAGCCGAGCACTCTCTTGCCCAACAGGTTCTTTTACCCCAAATCTCACTTACCTGGCAGGTTCGTTTGCCCGCATTCAACGCATTCATCTAACAGTGCATTTTCCCAACAAAAATAGCCCTGCAGATCGTTAAGACACGGTTCCCAGCCGATCACCGAAGTCAAGCATCACTGACTACGGTCAGTGTGCGGGTGGGTGACCACTTGGATCAGTCTGCGTAGGGACCGAGGGAGTGCGGTATGGGTCCTCGTTAAACTGCTCAACCGTAAAGTGCTGGACTTCGCATGCAGGTCGTCGGGCTACCGAAGCTGGGGTGCCATCCCCTCTTCAGAGGATCAAAATTTTGATGGCATGACATCGGATCATCCTCAGGGATGTTTCCCAGACCGTCGCCAATACCCCATTGTGCAGCTCTAGTGCGACGTAAATGTACAACAACAGCACTCTCTTACCCAACAAATTCTTTTACTCCAGATTTCATTTACTAATACGCATAAGACTTACAAAATAAGAAAAAACTATAATAATAAAATAAAAAATGATTATAAAATCAGATTCTAAAAATTACAACAATTAATAACTACTTGTGTACAAAGAGGTGGTGTAAAAATAAATATATAATCCATTACATATAAATATTCTTCTACTGAAAAAAAAGAGTTTCCCTGTCGGATAAATGTACCTTATAGCTGACGTTAAGCAGCAGACCCAATTTTGGGTTTACTCCTAGTAATGCTCAAATCCGTAGCCTAATAATTTTGAACCCAATCTAGAAGACAAGGGAACAATTGAATCAAGTAATGGGAGAAATTTGCCTTCGTGAAGGACTTTTTTGATGGAACTAACCCGTATTTGCGTTTCATGAAGAGGAAGATCACGAGAACCTTCCATGGTTAGCTTGGCGGCAAGGGGACTATAGCCCATGATCTGTCTACCACTGAGGATATTTCACGTCAGCACTGTGGTTGGTGCGAGCAGGGCAAGAAATTCGAATCAACGAGCAATTGCTGGGATTCGTACCCGATTCACCTCATTGGAAGACGAGCGCTCTATCCCCTGACCCTCACCACGACCCCCAGCTGATCGTTTTTTTTTTTAACATTTTTACATCCTTCGTTGAACAGCCGATCCAATTTTGGGTTTACGACAACTAATGTTCAACTCCGTAGCCTTGTAAGTTTGAACCAATCCAGAAGACAAGGGAACTCCTGGATCAGTACCCCCAGAGGTATTGATTTGTTATGGAAACATAGAGACTTTGGGACTCAACGGATTTAACGTGCATCAGTCACCATTTACTATTAGGGAGTCTTTGGCCGACCCAGTACCCTACCAGCCAGGTTATTCCAGCTCAACGGGCAAACACACTGTCGAGTACGGTCGGGAAAATTTACCTGGTGTACAAACGCACCCGTCGAATAAACTTACCTATCGGAAAAATGACTGGGTTCGCCCTCCTTCCATCTAATGACATTAGTTGGGAAGGTAGTGGGTTCCATTTCCACCTTAGCCTTTGTGTATCTTTCTGCTCTTCTAATTTGAGCTATTAATCATTCTTCCCAAGCGTTTATAAGCCGTTCTTTGTATTGAGCACTCAACCCAACATAGTTATATGAATAAATAAATAAATAAAATAACCTAGAAAGGCCAAGAGACTTGGATCCTTTACTTCAACGAAGAAGGTCACTGGTTCGTACTCCGAAGTCAGTTCGGAGCTCAGGGCAAGCGAATAATGTAACAAGTGCTTAAATGTGTTTGTTCTTCAAAGCAAAGGAGTTTTTCGTCAAAGAGATTTTTTTTAAAAAACACATAGTGAGAGTTTTAACTTAATTTTAATTTGAAACTAATATAATATCTTTCTAAAAGAAACGTGTGTGTTCGCGCTTCAAAAGTAAAAAATAGCTGCAGTATTTAAAAATTTTAAAAAATTAAACCAAGGGAAAAATCGCCAATCGGCAAGGTTTATCCCACATAGGCGAAAGTTTTTTAAACCTCAATTCTCAATTTTTGAGTAATTTTATGAATATAAGCAGTTAGAGAAGTTTTCCAAACATTTAAAAAATAGATTTCAAAATTTTTTGTTTCTACAAAACTGCGGCTTTTCTTTAAATTTTTATTTTGCACTAGTTTCATAATTATCATAAAGTCCGCTGACTAAAAACTATCATATCCGAACAGCTATTCATGACCCTGTTTGTTTAGACAATAAGTTACGAACTCATTGCGGAAAATAAAATTACCTTAAAAGGATTAACTTTTCCCCACTCACTTTCATTTTCATATTAAGACGGCCCATGTCAGTTTGTGGATAATCCCGTATACAGAGCCACAGTGGCTCAAGGGGTAGAGCTTCGCCTTCCAATGAGGTGAACCGGGTTCGAATCACGGCAATGGCTGGTCTATACGAATTCCGCATCCGGCTAGCACCGACCACAATGCTGACGTGAAATATCCTCAGTAGTAGACGGATCATGGCTTGGAGTCCCTTTGCCGACAGGTTAACCGTGAGAGGTTCTCGTGATCTTCCACTCCATGTAACGCAAATGCGCGTTAGTTCCATCAAAAAAGTCCTTCACGAAGGCAAATTTCTCCTAATACTCGATACAGTCTTCCCTTGTCTTCCGGATTGGGTTCAAAATTTCAAGGCTACAGAGTTGAACATTAGTAGTCGTAAACCCAAAAATTGAGTCGGCTGTTCAACGATGGTTATAAAATAAAACCCCGTATACAAGATGTTTCGTAATCACCGCCTATAATACATATTTTTAAAATCCTTGTCAAAACTGAAGTTAATCGAAGATGAAAAATCAAAATGAATGGAGTAAATTACAAACTAATATTTAAAGGAGGAAAAAAAGAAAAACTCAACGCATCGAAATGAAACAAATCATTAAGGAGATTAAAAACATTCAAAACCTGTTAGATTAACTTTGAAAATTGAGGTAGCTGATAACACATTATTAAATTTGATACAGCATTCAAACTAGTTTTAATGGTTTTAATCTCATCTTCCTGCGAAGTTTTTCGACACATTTTTATATCCTATTTTCGCCAACCCACGTTATTAATTTAAAATTCTCAGTACGTTACATTTTAAATCGGAAATACGTTTTTCAAAGACTTGAATTCGATTAGTATAAGGTTTGTTATTATGAAGCATTTTATACATTATAATGGTTGAAAACAAAAATTAAAAACGGACTTAATAGTGAGATTTCTTTTACAAGAAGAAATCGAGATCAAAATCATAGGAAAATGGAAGATTTTATATACGCTATAAGTTCCCAAGAACAGTGCCCAATCCAAATAGCTACCAATTCTACACTCCTATACTAAACCTCTCTATTTTCTAATTTTCGTATTTAAATTAACGCTTGTTACTTGGTATATCTCAAATGTGTCGCTGAAACAATGAAGATTTCAAACTGAAATACTAAAAAAAAATCTGGTCATTAGATTAAAAGTTATTCTGACTCTTTCTATTTTTACAGATTTTTTGTGGCGTAGTTTTAAAATGTTATTTAACTATTAGTTTACATTAATAGATGTTTAGTATTCGTTTGAAACTCGTATCTACCGGAGCTGATAGCCGGGAAACAAATAGACGGGAAGCAATCTATTCAAATTCCCACGAATATAAAGCAAGTGCAGTTTTTGAAATTTGCATAATGCATAAAAAGTATAGTAATTATATTGAAATAATAAATGTCTATTCTAGATAAATACAATAATAAATAATTATAATATATAAATGCAGTTAATATAACGACATAATAAATATCTATAATATGTAAATACATTTAATATTGTAAAATAATGAGTATCTCTTAGCACATCGATACAATCAATATCGCGTACGAAATAATATATATATA
>NC_092209.1:84477815-84535824 GCF_043381705.1 Parasteatoda tepidariorum | reverse complement strand
CCTCCGCAGAGGATCAAAATTGTGATGGCATGTCTTCGGATCATCCTCCGAGATGTTTCCCAGACCGTCGCCAATAGCCCATTGTGCAGCTCTAGTGCGACGTAAATTAACAACAACGACCTTTCAACACTGTTTGTTTAAAGAATAAGACGCTAGCCACTCATTTTTATTTTTTTCATATTAAAAGGGCACAATGTGCCCTCTTAATAAACTGATATATCCATAAATTGACGTGTCATGTCGGTTTATGGATAACCCTTTATACAGTATGCTTCGTAATCACCACCTATAATACATATTTTAAAAATTAAGTTAATCGAGGATGAAAAAATCAGTATGAATGGAGCAAATTACAAATTAATATTAAGTGGTGGAAAAAACGAGAAACTCAACCTATCAAAATCTATCAAATCAATAAGGAGTAAGGTGGGATTAAAAGCATTCAAAACTTGTTAGATTGACGTTGAAAACTGCGATAGCTGATAATGCAAAGCATTTTCAAGTTTGGTACAACAGTCAGACTGGTTTTCATGGTTTTAATCTCGTCTTTCTTCAAAGTAATTCGGCATATTTTTATATCATGTTTCTACTAAACCAACATTAGTCGTCTAAAATTCTCAGTACATTACGTTTTTAATCAGAAATACGTTTTTCAAAGATTCGGTGAATATAAGGTTTGTTATCATGAAGCATTCTGTACGTTATGATGATTAAGAACCTTAATCTCCCCAAAAAATATCTGTTTTGACTATTTTTTATGTTCTTACAGAAAACAAAAACATGACTTTATAGTAAGATTTTTTTATAAGAAGAAATCGAGATCAAAATCATAGAAAAATGGAAGATTCTACATACACTAAAAGTTCCCAAGCACAGTGCTCAATCCAAAATTTACCGATTCTACTCTCTACTTACACTAAACCTCTCTGTTTCCTAATTTGCGTACATGAATTAGCACTTGTTAATAGAAATATGTCAAATGTGTCACTAAGACCATGAAGATTTCTAACTTAAATATTTAAAAAAAAATCTTATCATTAGATTAAAAGTTATTCTGACTCTTTCTATTTTTACAGGTTTTTTGTGACGTAGTTTTAAAATGTCATTAAACTAGTAGTTGACATTAATAGATGTTTAGTATTCGTTTGAAACTCGTATCTACCGGAGCTGATATCCGGGAAACAAATAGTCGGGAAGTAATTTATTCAGATCCCCACAAACATAAAGCAAGTACAGTTTCTGAAATTTGCATAATGTATAAAAAGTACCATAATTATATCGAAATAGTAAACATCTATTACAGATAAATACAATAATAAATAATTATAATATATAAGTGCAGTTAATATTACGACATAATAAATATCTGTAATATGTAAATATAATTAATATTGTAAAATAATGAGTATCTCTTAGCACATAGATACAATTAATATCGCGTACGAAATAATTAATGAATGTTGTGGATTAATTAATGTTTGGATTAATTAATGTTGTGAAATGATGAATATTTACAGTATATAAACACAATTATTATTAAGAAATAATAAATATTTATACTGTATAAATACATTTAATATTGCTAAGTAATAAATACCTACAACGTATATAAGGAAGAAAAATTATTGTAAATTATCATGAAGCCCAATCAATGAATCAAGTCTACTCACGTGACCCTGAGAAGTCACATGCTTCGATCAATCCTATAGGCGGAATAAAAATGGCGCGCGACTATGAACGAGGTTGCTTTTGTGATTCTGTAAAAGTGTTTCTCCGCCTGAAGAGTTTCATTGCAGAAAAACTAACTTTCGCCTTTGGCGATGATGGCTCGTTGGTTATACGATTAATTTTTATCTTAATAATTTTTAAATTCTGAACATTTTTAGGAACTCTCAATCAAAGCGAGATTTTTTTTCCTCAATTTTCATTGCTCCTATTTTTTCCCCTCTGACACTTTTACTAATCTGGAAATACAAATTAACTGAAATGCTGTTTAATATTCCCCCCATTATATATTTAATGAAAAAAACATTTTAATTCAAAAATGCTTCATGAATATCAATTTTTAACTAATTCTAGTCTTAATAAACATTTTTTCAATATAGAACAACATGAGTATAATTTTTGACTGATTCTAGTGTCAACAGAAGCGTAATTTTTAATTGAATCTAGTTTTAATAAACATTACTTAACATGGAGAAATAAGAACTTAATATTTTTAACTTATTCTAGTGGTAAAAAACGTTATTCAGCGTTAAGCAATAGGAGCGTAATTTTTAGCTTAGTCTAGTGTTAATAAACATCATTCAACATGCAACAATAGGAGCGTAATAATTTTAATTTATTCTAGAGATTATGAACTTTATTCAATGTAGAACAACAGGAGCACGGTTTTAATTGATTCCGCTGTTAGTAAACATTATAGTAAACTAAAGTAATAAGCATCATAGTAAACATAGTAGTAGTTAGTAGATCAAATTTTAAAAAAAAATTAAGTAAAAACAAAATCGTTGTCAAAATCTAACTAATTTTTATGTAGGAAGGTGAAAGTAGAAGTATCAAAACCTGTTTGGTTGTCTGAGGAAACAGAGTGAGATTGAAAAGTGATTATTTTAAACATTTCCATAATTCCTCCAGCAGACAAACAGTTTTTGATATTTTTGATCCAGCGGTGTAGTTTGTCAGTGGTTTGTCAGATTTCAATAGTGTTTCCCTTCTTTTCCTTAAATATTAGTTTTGACTCATAATATATATACTTTTTCTTTTTCTTCATTTCTAAAAAGAATTCTGAAATTACCTTTACAATGAGTTCAGTAGAATACATCAGATTACAATAATACGTTATTAAAATTTCCGTTAATAAATTTGCTTAAATTAAAGTAAACTTTGGTGAGCGTAAAAACTGAAACGCGTTATTTTTTTTCTCCAAGTTAAATTTTATTCCTAATATCGAAGAAAAAGTAAAATGGACTAAAAAAATAAAAATGTGACTGAGTTATTTTTCTGAAAAGTGAAAAATTATTTTCATTTGTATTCGATATGATCACTTTTTTTAATATTTTTATTGGCAATTTTAATTAACAAAATATTTGGAAAAAAATAACTATTAAGCGAGAAAGAAGCTGAAATTGTTTGACTGAAATCATGAATTCAAGAATACCATCTTAAAACTCTTAATAACTCAAAATAATCTTATTTAACATTTTGGAATAAACAAAATTTATTTTAAAAACATGCATTTGACTTAAAAATAAAAAAGTTAAAACTGTAGTGAAAATTGGAAGGGTACGACTGTTATGTATTGAAATATAATTTTTTTAATTAGTACATGTTAGTACTCGACCACAATTATGGGTGAAGTTTCTCTTTTTGTACTTTTAATGTACCTTTTAATTCTCAATGCAACAAAAATTCATAACAATTGTGCCCAAAATATTAGTCGTTTAATTTTAAATACTTTAAGAGTGATTAACTGACATATAAAGATGCAATTCTTTTTATTTTTTAAAAAAAATATTAATAATAATTTTAAGCTGTCTTCGGTTTAAATTGCGGCATGATTAGGAAAAGCATACAGATAAAGAATCAATTACACACTTTTATTTAAATTTTATAAAAAATTGTAAACGTAAATATAAAGAAATTATACTTCTTGAAAAGAATTAATTAAGATTTGATGACTTAAAAGCACTTAATACTTAAAATCAGATAAAAAAATCCTGTTGGAATAAAGACGTTTATTAAAAATTTAAAATATGTAATTTTTAAAAAATCTAGATTTTAAAATATTGATCTAAACTTTAAATTTCAAGTGTTATATATGGCAATATCGATGTCTCTTTCGACTCAGCGTCGAGTATTCATCAATTAAAAATTCTTGTTGTCCATCTACTTTTTGATTGAATGTGAAAAAAATTATATGATCCTTTTGACTAGTTGATTAGTAACTTCTGTAATAGTTTGTGTCGAAATTACATAACGCAGAAAATTATGGCGTTAAGTATTAGTATTCTCATTGATAGAAAATGATGATTTCCTTTCTCTCATCATATTCATAGTTTTCATAGATTAAAGAAGGGCAACTACAACAATATCATTAATATTATCAATATACTATGAATATCATATCCGATTATCAATATCTTTTTTAGAAAATATGTTAGGAGAAATAGTCATAATTATGAACCAAAAATTATTTATTTAAAAGTCAGTTATTGATTATTATTATTATTATTATTTTCCTTTCCCAAATGGCTTGGAATCTATAGTTTCTTACTTTAATCACTCACGCCCCCACAAAGTTGCTGCAATCGATAAGTACCTATTTGGACATAAATTTAAGGGAAAAAATCTGTTACGCTACTTTCATCTTTCAAAAAAAAATCTACATTCCATACCATAATATCTTGGCTCCTATAATAATTGCTCCTGGCCTCTAGAAATTTTTTAGACTTCTGTAACTAAAAATGTAATTATTTTATTTTATAACGTTCCAAGTTCTTAACGATTTTTTTTCTTGTTTTTAAACGTCCAAACTCTGAGCGGTGCTGCACCATTTTTTATAAATTTATATGTATTTAAGTAAGTTTGTTGTGAATCTTTAATAAATTTTTCCTTAAATTTAATTCTGTTTCACTTTTTTCCCCATTTTCTTCAATTTTAATTAGTGCTGCCATCTAGGCAGTTTCAAAACCAGTAAATCTGTTATATTTTTAAACATAAATTCATCCTTTAACATGGAAAATACTTATATTTTTCTTCTAAACATTGATTTAAACAACATTATTCACATTAAAAATAGTCATAAATGTATGAAAAGTTAATAATAGTACGATTTCAGTGATTGTAATATTAAAAGAGAGTTTAAAAAACAATTGCTTAAAAAATAATAGTGCTGCCATCTGTAGGCTGATATCTAAGCTTTGCTAATCATTGATTTATTTTAATTTTCTCATATTTTTTTAATTAATAATAATAATTTCAAATAATTTGTGTTTAACTTATTAAAAATTATTAATATCAAACAATACAAATAATTTAAGCTTAATAATATTAAATAAATTAAATAATAATTGAATAAATCTTTAAAAAAAAAATTTAAAAATTTATTTATCCATTCCTAAAACTCAAGGTATCTCCTACTAACTTAAAATGACAACAGTAAAAAACTTAATTCTTGTTGTTATCTGTGGATTCTTATAGACCAAGAAAATTATAACGTGAATTCATCAATTAACAGAGAAAGTACGTTGTCATCAGTATGAAATTAACTAAAGTTATAAAGGTATTGTTTCCCCTTAAAACATTTCTTCACCCCATAAATAAAAATGTAGATAAATTCCGTTATATGTAACGGAATTTATCTACATTTATTTCTCACACCTTTTCAGTTTTTTTCTTCTTTAATATTATTACGCTTATGACTTTAATTATTATTCCAAAGTAAAATCTTAAAACTAAAAATGGAATTCCCTTAGATAAAGTATTAAGCTTATTAAGAGTTTTAAAAATATTAAGAGAATAAAAAAAAGTACCATGTAGAGTGATCTACTGCCCGCTGAAATGCATCGACTGCGATGAAATTTTAACGGCTATTTTTATTTATGCAAGTTTGTTCCACCATTCCAAATTGTTTAAATATTAAGTTCTTTCTTCGTGAATTTTTTGTTTCACTTTGAATAATGATTATTTATCCATTTTTGTCGAAAAATTTATTTATTTCAATATCATCAATTTATTAACTCACCCTTGATTTGATCTCAAGGGTCGTAAAAAAATTGATAAATAAAGAATAAAAATAAGAAATGGAGATAAGTTGTTGTCAGATGTAAAACTTAACATCGAAATTTTTGAAAATATAAAAGACTTGAAAGTGATGAAAACCGTTTCCATTTTGAACTGTTATACTATGTACGGTTATCATTATATATTGGTAATTAGTAAAAATATTTGCCCTTTATTACTTCTTCTGTGTCACACAATTCAAATTCCAAAGTAAAATTAGATTTTTTTTCCAAGTCTAGTTATTTTCAAAATCGTCCATTTTGTTACGATAACTTTAACGTTTTTTGACACGTTAGAAAACGTAAAGGCGTACTACTGCTCTGTTACAATGCTTACTGTTTGATACTTCTGTTCTAGTGCTTGTGCTACTAGATACTTCAACTTAAATATTAATTAATATTTTAATATTTTTCATAAAAGCGTCGAAAATATTTACAATTAGTACAGAACTTCAGAATTTTATTTTAAGTCTATAGTGCTGCCATCTATATTATTAGAACTAAATGTTAGCAAAATCAAAATCAAAATCTCAGAACTATTTTTTCATTAATTTAAATAAATTATATCGTGTCTAACTTATGGATCAACAATTAAACCAAAAGAAATAAATCAAGTATATCAGAAATTAAGTGGTTTAAAAAGCAAATTTAAAAATATTGACTTACAATATTCAAAATTACAGAAATACAATCTTAGCGACGATTATATCATTTTATCTAGCATAAAAACATTTTCAAAGAAATAACTTGAAATTGAAATTGTATTTTAATAATTTTAATAGTAAAAAAATTTTAAAAATTATTACATGTTAAATTCCCTATCTAGACTTTAAAAAAAATATGTATGCATAAATTTTAATGCTAGATTTGATTGAAAAATTGACTTTGTACTTGACTAATTAGTGTAATTTAAACACATTTTGCACATTATAAAACGTAAAAGCGGGTTGCTATTATGTTGTACTGCTTCAAATTTTATGACCTACTAGTCAACTAAGTTTCCAACACAATTAACACTACATTAGTCCTATTATTACTTCTGATCCAAACTGCTAATAGATTATTCGTAAAGATGCCTGCAATTTTATAGAGTGTAGATTATTTTAATGTCTATAATTGTTAAATTTTTAAACGCATATTTTAACGTATTTTAATATAAGCATAACGTTTTTCCTTTCATGGCTGATATAAAAATATAGATTTCTTCGAAGTATATGGTGCTGCCATCTATAATACTTAATTATTAACTGAAAGTTTAGCAAGTCTAGAATACACTAAGAACCTTAAATATAGCAAAATACTTTTTTTTTTTTTTTTAAAAAAAACAAAAGAAAAAAAAACAAATAAAAATTGGCTAACAGCATATTTTTAATATAATCTTGAACTGGATGATAAGCTATTTCATTTTATAATTAAGAATATGACTTTCTGTCCATAAATATAAACTGTAGTGCTGCCATCTTTCGTCATTAATAAACTTTACTACATTAAAAACTCTTAATTTAATAAATTTCTATAAATATAATTTTATTATACAACAAATTAAGCTTTTGCGTGCTATTTTAATCAATATATTTATATCTCCTACGTGTACCAAAAAAGCGGGTATTTCCTTATCTAAACTAGCAGCACTATAACCATCTATTAGGCTGTCTTATGTAATTATTTAAGAGGTATTAAATAATTAGTTATTCGTTAAGTATTTGTTTAGACTAATTTTTCTAGATTGCCTTAAGTAATAACTTAAGTCGTGTTAAATAATTAAATACGTTAAGTAATTTTTAGATTCATATTGTTAAGTTGTCTTAGTGTTAAATAATTAGTTATATATTAAGTATTTATTTAGACTCATTTTGTTAGGCAGTCTTAATTGATAGTTTAAGAACTGCTGAATAATTAGTTATACGTTAATTACTTATTTAGAATAATTTTCTATACTTATAAAAATAAAAACTTTGTTACGAAGTAATTATTTAGATTTATTTTTGATCATTTCTAAATGACTGAGAAAATTTTAAGCGTAAACGGTGTTATGGGACCGCACACTGTTATATCAATTATTGATAACAGTGATCACTTTTTTGAGCAACAACATTGCCATAACTTGAGCATTATACAATACTCAAGTTATGGCTCGAGAAGTGCGTAAGGAAGTAGTACAGCACATAATAGAGCATTGGGAAGAGTTTTCTATCTTATCTCATAGACGGAAATGGAAATAGCTTTAACATTTTGTTGTCAATTATGCTGAGATGCCCAGAACTTGTGGTGGTTACATGCATGAAACTTAAATTTAATTATTCAGTTTTAGTGAGAGAAATGTAACTAATTAATAAAATGAATTAACTTTTCGCTTCTTTATTTAGCTTTTTAATTTCAGTTTATTAAAATCGCATTCATTTTTCCAATGAATTAAATATCTTCTTCTAAATTATTTTTTAAAACTATACGAAAATATAATAAATAAATAAATACGTGAGTTGCTAAATTAATTAAAACAATTTGGTGTGTAAATTTTTTATCGATTTAGATTTTTATTTTATATAATTTCAACGAATCTATTAAGCAGACTAAATTAGATTTCATTGTTCTTAATCAATCTAAAACAGAATTCTTGATTTTAAAGATTTCTAAGCAATATTGTTGTTAGTATACAATATCCAATGAGTACTTATATCTCACCTAACTAAGAATTGATTAAAATGAGATACAATAAATATCAAATTCTTTTCTAAAGAAAATGTATTACTTTGTTTTGTTGTAAAAATCTAAAAACATCACACAGTTCCTTTTTTCTTCTTTTTTTTTGAAAAAAAGAAAATTTGTACTATATCTTACTTTCCAATGACATTTAAAACCTTCTACTTAACCCAATATACATATTGATAAAGAAAATAATGTTTTAAAGGCATAGTTTTCAATTTTTTGAACTTATCTCCTCCTAATTGAACTTTTATTTAAATTTAGAAAATTTTTAAGCGCTATTTTTTCAAAAAATTTTATTACATTTTTATCTGCTTTTTTTTAAAAAAAAATTGAGTGTATTTTAATGTTTTACGTAAAAATTGCTCATAGCTCTCTGTCCGCAAAATAACAAATCCCCTCCTACCGCGGTATATCCGTAATTTTTTAATGGCTCCTATATTTTAATAAGAACGTTTCCGAAAAAAGCTGCTTAATCAAACATTTAACTAAATTCCTTCTTCACTATGTTCTGCAAATACTTTTTCTTTCATAAATTCTAACAAAAATTGTGTTTTTGAACTTAGTAAAACTGAACGATAAACAAATAGTTAATTTGAGCATCTATTAAAAAAAAAAAAAGAAGAAAACAAAAAAGAAAACTGCTTGAAGAGATTATAATAACCAAAGTCATTATACTACTATTGATAAGCAAAATCTGCAATTCCCTGTTTTATTACGGGTTTAAAACAAAAATGTTCAATTCTTAAAAGCATTATTTTATACGTAATTTCTGAAAGCTTTGCAGTCCAAGAACAAGATTAACTTGTGTTGCCATGAATATTATATTTGCAAAAATGTACCAAAACAGAGTGTTTTACCCTATTTTAGATAAAAGTCAATTTCGGAAGTTTATTCAGTGATTCAATTCAAAGGAAGGGGTTCTTTTTGAAGGGGTATTTTATTTTTACACTCACAGTTTTTCTTCCTAATCATCCTTTAGAAATATTCGAGAGGTATCTCCCGGGATTAGAAAGATAAATAATAGATAACTGATGCCCCATCCTGCAGATACCGATATTTTAAAGCAGGGTGAAGCACTATGGATGAAGGAATATATGCATGTTAGACTTGGGACTTTATCTGAAATATCTCTTGCGATTAGACAAATTATGTCATGCTATTGTTAGCTAGAATTTCCTATTTTCTCATCCTATGAGATGTGAAAATTGTCTCAGTTACTTTTTAAAAATGTTTGAGGGTTATACCTACTACTAACAGAGTGTTCATAAGCATGTTTTTAAAACGATGTTAGCTTTTAATTTACCGACAATTTGCTCATATGTAAGACACTTTTGGATTCACTCAAAATAAAATGTTTGTACTTCGATTACAAACAATGGAATTCCTTTCCAAAAAGAAAATTAACCTTATGTTAAATAAATCAGCATAAATAAATGTGCAGAAATGCACGTATTATAGTTTCAACTACCTTCCTCAATGTCTAAACTAGCACCAAGAGAAAAATTGGACTTTTAAACACTGCAAAAGGTTTTTGTTTTTAAACAGAAACTATAGTATGCCCTTTTTTGTACTGTTATTTCTGCTTTATTTACGTTTTTATTTTATTTTATTTCTTTAGTTATTTTTATTTTTTAATTTTTGGTTCATTCTACGTCGTGCTAAGTACACCCTACCCTCTTTTGGATAATTTTATGTTGTTTTATATACAGCACAAATTATAGATTTTGTATTTCATTTGCGATTTTATTTTTTACGTATAAGCTTATCAGTGTCTTGGAAGAACTAAGAGTTATACGGTAAATTTCCTTAAAAGATTATGAAAATTTATCACTTAATTTTTCCTACTTAAGAAAAAAGAAAGAAAAAGAGAAAAATAAAGTGCTAACACTCTGCTAACAGAATTAGCAGAGTGTTAGCACTTTTTTTTTCTTTTTCCTTGAAAAAAAATTTTAAACAGGAAAGTATACAGTTCTTAACAATAGTAAATAGTAGTCTAGATTTTTTTTTCAGGACACTAGTAAGCCTATTTATACAAATCCGATAAAAAAAAATTATTAAAAAAAGTAGAATGCGAGTACTGAGAAATATTATTTCAGATCTCAGTTCAAATCAATTGATTTGAGAATTATCACTAAGCTTCAAATCGGCAAATTACTAAACTGGGAAAAATCGGAAATTTTTTTTCACCTGTGAACTAGAGCTTTAACGCATAAATTTAACTTACAAACATCGCAACATGTTTACATGCTTTCAAATATTGTAATCGTTTATCAAAACTTACATTAGGTGCAAAACTGTACAAAACGGAGAGTTGTTTGAATCACAAATAAAAAAAAAATTTATAAAACAGAAGCATGAAAAAATTTCAAAATATTTCGCTAAGAAATTAAACATGCGTCTAAAATCTTCTGAAATACAGTTTCAAAAATACAAAACTGTAGTTACTCGCATATCTTTCCTATCTTTTCTTTTCTCTCACTTTGTATACAAGATACAGTTACAGTTTAAATTACTCAAACGTTCATCATCAGTGCATTTTGAACATCACTTTAAATATGCTAATTTGATTCAAGTAATCATTATTCTTCATCTAATCATTGCATTGATCGTCTTTCCTGATATCATTAATAACTAAAAAAACTATTTTCGATCATTTTAACGGGAAATTTAAGACTGTTTTTATTTACGATTTCGTACGATTTTATCAAATACGAAAATGTCCCTGGCCTTGAATTTAAGATTCCCTCTTTAAAAAGAACAGAAAAGGCTGTAAGAAATGTGACGATCAATTAAACAGATAAAAACTTATAAGAGAAGTATGCGTCACGTGATCCCGCGGAATAACTCGTATCTTATGACCTTGACTTATAGGGCCTGTCCCAAATATAACTTGACGAAGTAACTTTTTTTTTCTTCCTTTGTTATGTTTCTCTGTTTTCTATAGCCAATTGTAAGCTCTATATACACAAAAATTACATTGTAATCACAATCGATTTATGTTATAACTTGTGCTGGCCAATGCATCGATATATAGTGTAAGATCTATATTTTATAACAATCACGATATCATATTCACGATAAATCGGGAATAAAATTTTTTTAATAAATAAAAAGAGAGATGATTACGTACAAAGATAATATCATGATGATTATCGACAACGATGATTATTGAGTACAGTACAGTAATTTCGTGATTACTATTTTCAATAGTATATGTTGAGCATTATTATTTATTGAGCATTTATGCCTCGATATTTATGTCAAAGATAATTGTCAAACAAAACAATATCACAATATTGATAGAATTATGTTTTGTTCCAATTTTATTTTCACTATCACGATAATTATCGACAAATTATTACAAGGTATTGATTCCAACTCACTCAACAAATTTCTTATTATATTTTACTCGTTAATTTTTTTTAAAAATTATGATTAAGAAAAAAAATGTAACGAAATTTTTCAAAAAAAAAATTTTTTTTTTCTATAAGGAAGCAAAAATAATGTCTAATGTAAATATATTATTTAAAGTCCAGGTTATTTTAATTGGAATCATATTGCGATATATTGAACAATGTCGATATTTTCTAATAAATAGTGCTACATTAAAATTCGAATACCGTCCATCAATAATTATTAATGATAAAGGGTGAAGCGAAAGTGAAGCAGTCAAATATCTTGAGAAATATATTTGTTGTCAAAATCCTGAAATATACTGTTAAATATTTTCCTAAAACTGTTCATTAATACAAAAATCACACCTTGGCACTAAAAAGATATTCAGCTTTTGAGACTTAAGCACGTTAACAGTTTTAAAATAGAATTAATTATTGTGTCCCTAATTCAAAATATATGCCTTCAAATTAAAATTTTGATTTACGGTGATTTGCTTAGTTCGATTCAGAAGATTCTAATTACTAGAACAATATAAGTAACAGGACACTCACCGGTAATTCTCAAACCTGAACACAGTTCATGACACAACTAATTTAGATTATTTCACAAAATGTACGCCATTAAACTAAAAATTTGAGTTTAGATCTATACAATTATAATACATAAGAGTCCCGATTATCTGAGTAAATGTGGACCACGACTAATTCGGCTAACCAAATAACTCGTTTGAAGAGAAGAGAATAAAAAATGGGAAAAAAAAGTAGGTATATATGTAATATATTTAACAAATACAAAATTTATACGAGTACACCACGTACGATTAATATTTTAATTAAAATGCTTACTTAAAGACACTTGAAGAGCATAATTTACAAGAATGAAAGAGTTTTTACTTAAAAAAGTCCTTAATCGTTTGAGAGATTTTTATAAGTTGATTTTCATCGTCACTGTCTTCGTCATCTTCGCTAGATTCGTTTTCATAATTGAAGATATTAACGATTATATCGTTGGATGAAGTTTTTGGGTTTCATTTTCCTGAGTGTTTGGTAGATAAAATTCAGAATTTTTTTTTTTTCGGCGGCAGTTTTAAGAATAAAAAATTATCTGGAACCAAAAAAAAATCCTTGGAATATTTGATAGCTCGGTTAAAGCCGAAACTCGGATAATTGGAACTCTACTGCATAACGAAGACGAATCAAGCAAAAAAGCACCGAAAGAAAAGTCAGTCGGAAATAAAAAGTACCGGAAAAAATATCTGTACGTATGTTATAAATTTAGTTTATCACCGGATTCTAGTCGGCCTGTTGAATCCAAATTTAATGCCATTTAATAACTACGCAACTAGATGTTGTTGTTTTTTTATCGAAACTAGTCATTTAATAACTATGTAGTAGGCAACCTATAGATAGTTCAAAATTAAATAGCAATTGAAAATTATACAAAAATTAACAGCAATTCAAAACTTAACAGAAATCGAACTGAACTGAAAAGTAAATTCCAAAAGTACTTTTTAAATTTTGTTCTCACATTTAAATACATCAGTAATAGAATAAATTCGAATGTTATCAACATGAAGACACGTAATGTTAGAAAAACGCAATGGTTGTAATAAAAGTAATATGAATTGAAAATAATTAATAAAGAATAACGAAAGGGTGAGATGACACAAAAACATTAATAAAAAAAACAAAGTTAGTGGAACAAGTTTAACACTAGAATGAAACCAGTTCTAAACACTTTATCATAAGCGCGGGAGCGGGAAGTGATAAGAGCGGGAGATGTTATAATCACGCTCTATAGATTTCCATCACAATTTGATATTACTACAATGATAGAATTTATTGGTTACACGCCAATGATAATATGCTAACTTGCGTGGGAAAATATCTACAAACAATTTTTAAATTGCAGGTGTTAATAATTCTACCCTAAAATTACATTTAATACGTTTTAATTTTATTTCGAACATTGCTAAAAGCTGTATATCTCTTTTTGCTCGCGCATCTTACATTATAAGGCTATTATATGTGCTAAGTTAATTTGCTATCATATCCTTTGTTATTTGTTACGCGATTAATAAGGTTACGCATAAATAATACATTTTGCAATGTATATATTTCCATGATTATTTGTTATCTATAAGCATTACCAGGATTGTGTTATGTTATATTTACATAAAACACCTTCCGTATGAAACATGGTAATAATGTTCAAATTTTAAACATTTCACAAACTACAGATACAAAATTATATATGATGCTAAGCAATATTATTGATATCTTTTATTTTATTTAAAACAAAAAATATGTAATCAATTATGAATAAAGGAGTTTATAAGTAAAGAATTTTTTAAAATCATTTTAAACTTTAAAATTTGTATTTCTGAGTAAATTATGTGATGTGTTTATAAAACATATAAATAAGGTATAATGTATTTTTTTACAATTGCGTGATATTTGAACAATAATTTTAATACATTTCTCATAGAAAATGAAAATAAAGATATTATATTTGTACTTTCATAGCAAATAACAATAATCGAGATTCAATAATTTTGAATTATAAGTAATTCTCTTCAGAAAATTTTAATAAAACAGTAGTTTGAGAGAAATGCAATTGCTTTCAAACAATTTAACAGCTTTAGCTCTCAAACATACTATTCCAAAAAGTTTCTTACAAAGTCTTATTTTGTTAAAAAATAAATAAGTAAATAAGTAAATAAATACATTTTCAAATGAAAAAAAAAAGTTTTTTTGAGCAAACGATTTTACACAGAAATAGAAAATTTTCGAAACCCTTTTTCTTGTTTCAAATTTCAGTTACCAATTTTGAATGAAACATTGTATACAAAATGCTTAGCTTCAAATTTGAAAAAGTTCTTTAAGACTCTGTATCCTAAATAAAGATAAATCAACCAATTTACTTAAAATGTAAACGTAATATAATATCGATTTATTTTTTATTAGACACATTATTTTTTATTTCAAATTATTTCTTTATTATCTTAAGAGTCTTGGTCTATGTTCATTAATTATTTGATGAAAACGTTAAACAATATTCGAAAATTATAAATGCTAAGCATATATCCCGAAATGCTTTGGTGATGTATAAATATTAAATATTTAATCAAGGCATTGAGAAATAGTAGAAGTAGTATTAAAAACCTTACTAGCTATACTTTTTTTTCAACTTTATTTACATAATTTTCAGATTTAATATTATATTAGATACTCGAGAACATTTTTAACAAAATTTTCTCGAATATCTAATATCATATTAATGGAGCAACAAAAAAAAAGTCGATATTTTGGATATTTTACATTAATGCTCTTTATTCATTTACAATTTTAATTTTTTTTAATGATCATTTTTAGCAAAATATTCTCGAATGTCTAATATCAAATTAATGGAGCAAATAAAATCATTGATATTTTGGATATTTTACAGTAATGCTTTTTATTAATTTAAATGTTTAATTTTTTTAATGATATAAATACAAGTTTTTTCCATGACTATAAAAGTTTGAACTTTTTCTTAAATATAACTTTTATGAATTAAACATCTGTCCACATGAAACTTAAAGCTAAACAAACATTTTATGAAGCCTTTTTTCAAGATGACGTCACTCAACATGTGTGCGATGGAGCTTTTGGGGAAGTTATAGAGGTGCAGGACACGCGCCGCAGTGATTTAAGAGAGCACACCTTTATATTAAAAAGCGCAGCTGAAGATTTCCTTTTCAAGAAGTCCGACCCCCTTATAAAGTTCTCCCCTTAACGCATCTACCTCATATGCAAAAAGTTGGTAGCATATCCTTTGCATAAGAGTCACCCTGCCAGAGGAACCTTCTATTCGAAAGACACGTGGCGAGCAGGATGCCTCTACCTTTTATTTTTCTTATTTAATTTTTTTTTTATGTTCAAGTTTTAAAGTGATTTTAAAAAAAATCTAAAGACATTTCCTCCAGAAAGGCGGAAGAGAACTTTAGGTGAAGGTGATTCACTCAAACTACCATTTCTAGCTACTGCAACTACTACTAAAAGATAAAATTAAATTTTTAAATTATACCTTAATGTCGCAAAATATCGTCTGATTCCTAACTAAAAATAATGTTAGATTAAATTTAGTTTTTAAATTGTGTTTTAGTTTTGTCCAGTATCGTCTGATTTAAAATTTCGATGATTTTATTAATTATTTTTGTATAAAAACTTTACCCTAGGCAAAAATTAAACCTACATAGAACTACCTTTTATTTTCTTCATTTAATTTTTAATGTTAAAATTTTAAAGTGATAAAAAAAGAAAGTCTGAAAGCAATACCTCCACAAAGGTAGATTAACTTTAGAGGAAGTAATTTCACGTGTTCTTTATTTTCAAGTCACTGCCATTACTACTGATAAAAAGATAAAATTGAATTTCTGAATGATATTTTAATTTCATCCAATATCGTCTGTTTAAAAAGAAAAATTATTTTTAAACTATCGTCAAGAATTGTTCCTATTCTAAACTTTTAGATTTGACAAGAAGCATTCTTATTTACTCTTTACGATTTATTTCTTTCATATATTTTTTTCTTACTCAGGTCTTAAAATGATTTAAAAAGAATTCTTAAGATAGAATATAGATAGTTCCCAGGAAGATAAGGAGCTTTAGTGGCTACCAAAAGTGTTCTTACACTTATGATTTTCAATGAAACAGGACTTTACCCATTGGTTGAAATAAATATTTCAGAATGGTATTTAATAGTATGATCTATAACCTATTTTTAACAAAACTGTATGAAATATTTTAAAAATATAGTGAAACTTTATTTTTAAGAAAGCAGTAATCAAAAAATAACAAAAACATTAACTCACAAAAGATCGTACACTTTTAAAAAAATTCCTATATATTAATAAATATTTTAATTTTGCGTTTAATTTGTAGGACATCCTTGAGCATTTACAATTGCTTTTAAACGGCTTGAAATCGATTTTACTAGCTTCTTTATAAGTTCTTCAACTATGTTCCTCCATTCTTCTATCGTTTTTGTTTTTAGTTCCTTTTTTACATATCATGCTTTCGTACTCTAACTTCCAATTCACTCCAAAAAAATTCATTTGGTTTAAATCTGGGATTTGAGGTTGTGTTTTTAGAACTTTTGGGCAGTAGTAGAGATAGTAGAGACGAACTTTGAGAACCGTATGTATACCGATTGTTATATTCGTATAAAACAAATCCATATCTAATATCTGAATTTGGGGTGGATAAATTTAAATGGCCTCGTAAAATATTTATATAAACGGCATAATTTTTATTTTACCATGAATAAATACTAACTTATCTAATCTTGATGTTGACATGCACCCCCACGCAAGAACACCTCCACCACCATGCTTAATTGTTCCAATTAAGTTTCTAGGGTTCAATTCGTCGTTTTCTTCTTCTACCTATAATTATACGACCATCGGAACCAAAAATTTTAAATTTGCTGTCATCAGCAAATACAACATTATTCCTGGTAGCTTGGAGTTTATTTAACATTGATTTTACGAAGGAAAGCCTAAGCTTTCCGTTTTTCACACTCAAAAAAATTTTTTTACTGGTAGAGCGTCCATTTCATGGGATGCCTGCAAGTGACGTAGTGGTATCTCGAACCTGATTGATTGTTCAGACATGGAATTTTTTTACGTTAGCAACTATTCTTTCCATTCTATGTCGAGTAAGCCAAAACCGTCAAGTATAAGTGACGCATTCTAAATTCTTTCACGAAGAATCTTTCTCAAAGATTTCAATTCTTTCACTTTATATTTACACAAAGACAAGCACGAAGTCATGTGGAACATAAACAAACTAATTATGCATCGAAGTTGCCAGGCACACAAAACAAATATGTATATCACAGTTACAATAAAATACATAAACAAATAATAAATCTAAGTTAAGTAAAAGTAGTAGACAAGAAAGAATTATATTTCACCTAATTCGATTTGCGATACGGCTCTGTATTTCATCAACTTATAGGTATTTCATTTACATATAGTTAGGTCACATGTGTCGGTATGGGAGATCTTCTTCTTGAAGTGCAAGTTCCCGCTTTATCTACTCTGAGAACTCGACGAACAGTTTTATGTGAAATTGCTGAGGAAAAATATCATTAAATTCTGCGAAAAGTTTTAACAGCACTCAAACGTGGATTTTTCTCAACTTTTCGAACTGTAACTGTCTGATCACGTTTTGTTTACAATCTTGTCTTCAATTTGATTTTCTGTAAAGCGTTCAAACGCCTGGTGCGCTGTAGAATAGGATAGAATCATAAACTTTGCGATATTCCGAACTGATTTATCAAAAGTATGATGAAAAATAACCAACTTTCGAATGATGTTTATTGTTTCTTTACGACAACCAGCTATTTTATAAATAATAAATATTATATCGCGAAGTAAGAAAAAGTTAAAACCAAACGATTTTTTAATTGCCACATTAATGCAGAAAAAACTAATAAATTAAAAGCAAAAATAAATAATTATAAGTAATAATAAAGAAAGAAAGAATAAAAGAAAAAATAATAAATGAAGAAATAAAACGCCAGACGATAAATTTTAATTACAGGGCCAAACGATAAATTTAGTTTCGAATTTATATGGAAAGATTTTAATTTATGATTACATTTTGTGGCAAGTTCTCTGTTAGACATTTGTTTTTAATCAGTGAATATTAAAATGAAAGATGGAGTTTCATACTGAATAACACAGAGATAATACGAAAATATATGAGATATCATGTTCGAATCAATTTCCAAAGTATTTAATCTTTTTTTATTGTGCAATTTGTCTACATTAAAAAATTATTTAGATTCCGCTTCCACACTTTACACTTGTATGAAATTGTTTGAATAATTGATTTAAAAAAAAGAAAATTATACCTTTTATCTTCGATCTTTAGATTATTCAAAAGTAAATGACATTTTTGTTTGTTTCTTAATCCCATCATGAAAAATTTTGATATTCCCCCAGCTGGTAATTTCCTTTATATACATCGTTAAGTTTAGAAAGTAAGAACAAATGAAAACATCATAAAACATTTTTTAAAAAAATACAATTTCCAATTCAACTTTCATATTGAATTTTGAAAATATCACTTATTGTGTTATTCTAAAAATTTTACAACCTCTAACAGTAATTATGCCTTGGTTTACTTTATTTTTTTATTGTTAAGTGCGAAATATAATACAACTCTTTTGAGCAATAAAAATTCAATATTTATAAATCATACATTTTTAAAAATTTCCCCTACATTCATTGCTTACGATGCTAATTCATTAAAGCATTAAATTAAGTAAAAGTAAGTTCAAAAATTTCTGCAACTGTTTCAAAAATGAATTACCAATATTGTATTTAGGTTATTGTAAAAACTATTTTAAATAATTCTTTCAACATTGGTTGTTTTATAAATGTTGTAACTAAAATAGTACTATTTTATTTCGTCAAGTAGTTGTTGCATGGATTGAATGGGAATCCCACAAATTAAGTAAACTTACTTAGAGCACTGATAAGAACAAGACAAGATTGATAAAAAATGAATGTAATAATTCGATTAATTGATAAAAGCACAATAGGCTTTCGAAAACTCAAGTGGAGGTTAGATTGCTATAGAAAGGATTGGAACCAATGAAAAATTAATTTTTTGAAACAAATTTATGACATACTCGAGTTACTTTATTTAAAATGAGCTAAAGAAGCATGCAAACTACTCGTAATTTACATGCACAAAAGAATGTAAAATGAGTTAAATGAAAAAACCGAATTTCTAATCTTAAACTATATGGGAAAACTATCTCTATTGTAAAATGATTAAATTACACAACTGCATTTTCTTTGAATAAATTAATGGTATAACGAAAACAATGATTTTAAATTATGTTTATCGATTAAAAAGATTTATTTAACTTGTATTTAAAACAAAAAGGATATGAAATATTTTTTCTTACTTATAATGAATTTTTTCAAATAAATAATTTTTGCTGAAAATTAATTATATTTTGAATTTATTTAGGCTAGGTCTGTGAAGTTTAAAAAGTTCTCTTCGAACTCGATATTGATCTACAGTAGTGACTGAGGATTATTTTTAACGTAACATATTTATGCTTGTTAGAAAAGCATGTAGGGTTTCTTTTGAATTGTTCTGTTTACGTTTATTCTGGGAATAAGAAAATATAAATACTTGACAAAAATATTGCTAACACAATCAAAAGAGGTTTTTATAATACTACTGACACATATTCGAAGGAGGCTTTTATAATAATATTGAAACATATTCAAATGAGGTTTTTCTGTTAAGAAGAAAAATAAACGTAATATTACATTATCAGGTCAGACGGTTTCGATTTTCTAACAAGGTGAGTATAAACAGCGTCTATAAAAACACTAAAATTCCTTTAACAAAGAAAAAAATCCCTTGGCAACTGCAATTAGGAAAATGAAAGTTGAAATTAAAATTCTCACAGTAATATTTAATGTTCCTTCAAACATAAAAGAGTCCTACATAAAATTTTGATAAAGTTGCGGCCCGCCATCTCACTGGTGTTTTTAATTGCTGCCCGCGGCCTCATGTAAGTTGGAAACCCCTGTTTTTGAACAATTAGCAATCTCGAATTAGCATTCTTTTTATTCAAGTTCTTTAAATAATTGTTTTAAGACAAAATTCTTGGTTAATTCCATTCGAATTTTAGGTTAATAAAAAGTTAGCAAACTAATTTTTATTTATTACCTCCTGTCACTGTTAAAATTTAAAAAGTTAAATTGATTTGACAGTTATTTCCGTTTGCTTTACTATATATTGATCTGTACACAATACTTATGAATTCGTTGCTGTCATTTTTAAAAACCTCTTCTCTACCACACACGTCTTTCTAGATTCCCCAAAGCAATTACTTTTACTAGAACCACTGCCTTATCATCAGCAAAAGAACGTTATTTGTCAATATCGCCACAATGACAATTAGAATGCAAGGCGATAAGAATATGGTACCTTCCTAACAAAAATCAGCTTCTGAGGATGTTCTTTTCATTAGAAACTAGAAAAGAAGACCACTCTGTTGTCTGATAACAATTGCAAATTGCAAAGCATCAATCATGTAAAAAGGATTTACAGCAAGTACTGAAACTGTGGGCAATATGCTTTGTATATGAAGAGTAATAAGATGTCATATTCTATCAGGAAAACTTGAGTACCATAGTAGAAGAGAAATGTTCTATTTAGAACTAACGAAACATTTATACCCTTAATTGTGGGTGGTATTTCCGGAAAAGCGAAATATTGGATAAAGTTTTTTAAAAAAAGATAATAACATATGTTTCTACTTGAAAATACTAAATATAATTAGTTATTTCTCGTACCTAACTAATATTTCACTTTCGTCCGAAAAAAAATACAAATAGAGAGATGTGTTGAAGTTATAGACAATAGCAAAAAACAATGCGTATCTTATAATATCGATTGTTATAAAATGCATAAATGTTTTATTTTGCGACAAGAAATAAGTAAAAGTAATAATACCGAAATATAATTCGCGTTGTTAATTAATTGCGTTCATACTTCATTATGTTTGTTACAAAATACATCAAAATTATGTTGTGAGACAATTAAAGAGATGGGTAAAAGTTTTATTTTATTACCAGTTACCAATTTTATTACTAGTTATATATTGTTATTATTACTTTTTATTTTTTTAATCTTAAGCCAGGACTGGGGCCATAACGGCCACGAGTCCTCTGGTAATAAAATAAAAAGTTGTTTTGTTATAAAGGATGTCGAGAAAACAGTTCAAAAAAGAAAGCGCAGGGCAGCTTTTGTCAAATGAATTAAATCTATAAAAGATAGTAAAGGATACAAGGTGAAGATGGAAAAATATTAAAAAGCAATAGCACCAAATAATTCGAGACTTATAGTTTTGTGCTATATTTGATTTTTATAAACTGCATCAAAATTCGATTTTGTGATGATTGAAGAAAAAAGTAACATTAATAAGCAGTAGTAACATCAATAAAACAAATGCAACAAGAAAAGATGTTTTATTCTTCTATTTTTTATTGTTCTTTATCTCTATCTCATTAACTTAAAGCAGTGGTGTTAAATGTTAGGGTCAAGTTTTCATGAAAAAGAATAATAAACTATTATTAATAATAATTCAAACACAAAATCTACAATACTACAGCAGCCATACTTTTAATGGCTTTCTGAAATACTAGTTGGTTTCTAATAGTATTATTATACTATTATTACGAAAACATTATTATCAGCAATATAAATGTTTGAATCGACTGTGATTTTTGTTATGTTGATGTTTTATTTATTCATGTTGCAAACGAAAATTGAAAAAAAAAATTTTTTTTATCAATTTTAAAGTATTCATAGAAAAGAACTTGCAAAATTTTTAGCTATCATTAGCATTTTTCTTTGTTGAAAATTTTTTGATAATTTGTATTTAAAAAAACGCTGAAAACTCATTAGAATGCATTATTTTTTTATTCATACTAATTGAAAAAACTAGTTTATTAATGCACATAGAAATTACTAAGCATTCATTTTTTTTAATTTCCAGACTCTGAAAACAAATAAGTGTATATTATTTCTGTCCGACCTGATGCTTCCAAGTATTCTCTCATATAAAAAATTTCTCTTCAATAGCAATACTAATAAGATCGAATTTTTTTTAAATTTTTTATAAAGAGAATAAATTTTATCTTTTCTAATTTTAGAGAAATGCGCTGAAAATTTATGTAAATTTATTATTTTCATTTACTTAAAAAATTATCGACTACTTTTATTCCTGAGTTATATACTTTGAATTCGATTAATAATAATGAGGTCAAACTTAGTTAAAAGTTTCATCTTTGTCTTACTTTAAGTAAATGATTAAAGAAATAAAAGTTTTTTGTCTGTTCAAAATTTAACTCTAGTAGTAAAAATATAATTTTGACAGGCTTTGGCTTATCTGCCAATTTTAAAAAAATAATAATAACTTTTGTTTCTTTTTATTAATATCATTTAATGTTGCACAAAGGTTTAGATCAATTTTAATGAAGCTTATCACTTTTCCTTATCATAAATTTCATTTAAAAAATGAAATAATAATTTTTTTTGCTCTTTTTTTTTAAATTTTCTTTCAATTTTTTAAGCTTAAATATTAATTTTTAAAAAGTAAAGATATCATGAAAAGTACAGCTAATGTTTAAAGATAAATAAATAAACCTGCATTATACGGGAAAAAAATTACGTTTTCAAAATTTCTTAAGATAACAATTATAGTTTTTCAAATTTATGGCATATTAAAAATTTCTGATTCAATTACTCCTCAAAATGCATAATTAATTGTATTTAAAACCTGAAGAATAAGATTAATATGTAATAATTTATCACAACCATTAAAGCTCACAGTAAGTAGGGGAAAAAAATTCTTATCATTTAAAAGGCGCGTTTAAAAATTGCGCGAAAGGAGTAGGTCTAACTTTTTATTTTCATTATTAGTACTTATTATCTTTGGTGTTGTTTTCCCTCCTGTTTCATTTCATTTCACATCATTAGACAGGCGAACGAGGATCTCCGCCTCAAAACTTTACAAAAGTTTACCATTTGTCATATTTATCATTAGTTTCTTGCGCCAAATTTTCCTCTTTTTACAAAAGAGAACTTGAAGCTTGGCGTGATTCAAAACTTTTGGCGTGAAATCAATCGACTAACAACCTAGCAACCCTCTCCGAAAGTTTGTGCGCCTAAAAACTTATTTGGCGCGGTTGTTCTCTCCTCAGCTGGAAAGTTCTCAATAGATTTGACGCTGGTTCGAATATCGTCCGCGATAATTTTGGTATGTGCATAACAGTTTCTTCGGCTTACTCAGAAATTATTTAAAAATAGGTATATTCTTGTGACTGAATTAATTTTTCAACAGTCAACTCCAAAGGAATAATATTTCTATTAAATGAAAACCGATGTTTTTTTTACCCTATGAATAATTATTTTTTCAGCCCCAAATTGATGTTAGGCATAATACCCTAATACAACTAAAAAATATTTTTTATAAATATATATTTACTATATTTTTCTTTAATTCTTTGTTATTCTAAAGGCTAAAATACTTGTACTTCTTCTAAAAATATAAAAGTATGCATAAGATATATTTATTATTTTTTAATATTTATTTGTTTATACGATCACATACTAACGCGTATCTGATATTTTTATTTTTTCTTTAGTTATATATTTGATCCTTACCTCAACAACAGCTTGTACATTCTCTACATTGACTTCAAATATGTCAATGAAGAGGTAAATATGTAAAAAAAATTCTTTAATTATGTTTTAAATAATTTTTTTCCTTAACCCTTGTTGCTGATCGTTCTTTGGTTTGTTATATTTATTAGCCATTCAAGAGATCGTTCTAAAATCCAGCCTGCAATTTTATCTCGCAAAAGAAAAGCAGAAAAAGAAATAATGGTGAGTTATTAGCATTATTTATCAATTTATAATTTGTTAAATAATAGAATTCCACCACATCCTGTGGGATCGAATTTTCAATGCAACTCGCTATATGCCTTACTATTTCTGTATGAAATTTCCTTTAGAACTTTTAAGTTAAATGAAATATGTAATATATATTTAGTTCTGCATTATTTCTAATAATAATATTAGCTAAACATGTACATACAGTACGTTTTTTATCTTAGTGCTATATCTGTTTGCGCGGCAAGTATTCCCGCCATATTAGATACAACACCGGTATACCTCCCTAGACCGGGCTACGTGTGAAATTTTTGCGCGCTCTAAATTCCTTGGAATTTTTTGCCGGTATTTATTTTTCTTCCAATGTAATTTTAATTCATTTAAATTTTATTAATTTTGGTAAATTTTGATTATCAATGCAAATTCAATTTTTATTTAGTTGATGTGATTTTATTTACATCGATTTATTTGGTATATTAAACTCTCATTAATGAAAATTTGCGTAAATATAACAATATTATTTTTGAGTGTTTGGCATAAATTTAATAAATTTAAATTAATTTCATGTTTTTATTTATTATTTTTTTTATTTAATTTTTACATATGTTTTTACCGCTAAAGCTTGCTTGTTTTTTTTTTATTTTTAAGCTGTAATATGTAACGCTTAAACAATGAGTTGTAAATCCGACGTTATATCATTTCAAAATAATTCATTTAATTTTCAATTCAAACCTTACTTTGCTTTGAAATTGAATCATATATTTTTTTATTGCATTAAATATTTGTGTTAGGTTTTTTTTCTCCTTTTTGTATAATTTTTATTACTGCTTAGGTTTTTTTTCTCCTTTTTGTATAATTTTTATTGCTGCTCTCTTAAAATTTTTTAACATTTATAATTATGTAACATTTCACTTCAGAATACGTTTATAATCGTGTTAATATAAAATTGAACTTGTAAGAAATTTTAATGCATCCAAAAATTAATCTAGGCTACACTAAAGAACAAAATTATTGGAAAACATAAATCCCAATAACTACTTTAAAAAAGGTGTTTTAAAGGAATTCTTTTAGCTATATCTTAAAATTTATGTTTAAGTAGTGTATTTATTCACATTTTAATAGTATATTTGCAATTTAAATATATATCCTAATTGAATGGTATTTTTTTGAACCTTTATTAAATTAAATATTTATTTTTAGAAATATTCTATTGTTTATTTCAATTTTAAACTTATGATATGATTTTTTAGTATTTATTGGTAATACTAAAAAATCATAAGGTTTTTAGTTGGTTTTTAAAAAATATTAATGTATTCAAAATTAAAATATACTTTGTTATAATGTGAGAAATTTGTCCAGATAAATGAGATTAGAATAAAAAGCTGATCATCAAACTATCCTTTATTAGATGTTTAAAGATTGAACAGCTGAGCAACTATTTTGAAACTGTACTGTTTTGCATGCGTACTGAGAAATAATATTAAAAAAAAATTTCAGTACATTTATTTGTATCATATTATGCTACTGAAAAACTTTGTCTATTACATCTTGTATTTGACTTAGCTTGTTTAAAAGATTCGAACTATGATTTAAAAAATAGACTGGTAAAATAGAATTCTTAAATACATTTTACAATGCATCAAAAAGGTATAAACAATTAAAGAATTCAATTTAATTGAAAACTGAGACATGTGAGTGGTAAGTGAATAAGACATTTTGAGACTTAATGGGTAAAGTTTCTTTAAAAATGTGTGAAAGTATTTTGCTTGCATCAACAAAAAATAAAGCATTAATTTTTGCAACTTGAGATATTTTTTAACATCATGTTATGGTACAATAATAACAGGATATTTATAGTTTTTCAAGATAGTCATAATGTATGTTAAATAAAGAGATCTTATGATTTACTAGCAATGAGAGATGTTTTCTTTATTAATGAAACCGGTCTTAAATTAAGCACAATAAATTTTAAAGAAAAGTTACTAGCTTTTCCTGNTTAAATTTTAAAAGCATTACAGCTTTTGAGAAAAGGAAAACTGTACTCTGGTACAATTAAAAAGGAGGGGGGGGGGAAATGTGAATCCTTTTAAAGCAGTCCCCTGTGTGCTTTATGGGAATTCATTGTGTTACCCTTTCTTTTCAGGTGTTAATAATTCTGCTTTTTGATACTTTTTGGTTAACCACAAAGTATCAAAGCAGAAGGTTGCCAAAAAAATGTAGACCTCCGTCAATTTATTATTCTATTTTTTTATAATTAATTTATTTATTTGAATATGCAAATTTTTAAATTGAGAAAATATATTTTAATTTCTTCGTGTTCGGCTAACTGAAAGATCTGCCTTTAAAAAAATTAAAAAATTCTCAATAACTGATTGATCTTTCAAAAAAACTGACTTACTTTGTAAATTCTGGATGAGAAAGTAATAAATATATAGTTAATAACTTAAAGGTTTTAGTTCTATTTTTAAATAGTATAGATTAAGAGTGTACAACCTTTTTGATTGAAATATTTGGACATGTTGTGGGCAATTATGGTAATTTTTCTATCAACATCAGTGTTCTAAGCACTAAATCCTTTTTATCAGTCAACTTACTAATGTACTTGCATGCAATTAAAGGCTTTTAGTTATTAAAATTCATTCAAAGCTAAAAAAAATGTCAACCTGATGATTAAATATATATATATATATTTCCTTTTTGACAAATAGATTTATCGAAAATCAGATGAAAAGTAGTTTTTATCACGTAATATTATTCAAAAATTAATTTTAAAATAAATTAACTGTAATGGTATTAAATATTTTATTCAGCAATATAAATTCAAATGAAATATTTTAATTAAAGTATTTTATATGCTCTAAAAGGATTCAACATAAAACAAATGCATTTTAACTTATAATAAGATTTTGAATATAGTTGGGAATAGGTTTTCAAATTTAGAATATTTACATTTAGTTAATTATAAAAGGTTTAATGAATGTTGCATCTTAGAACGGTAAATTATCAAACTTTCTAATTATTTTAAACTGTGGGTAAAACTTATTATTCCATTTTTTTTGAAATTTTAAATATTATAATACTGTATTGAAATATTTGTTCTTTAATATATGAAAACAAGTTGCAACAACTGCCCAAAAAAAGGGATCGCAAAAGAAATTGGATTGACAATAAAATCAGCACAAACAAAGTGATTAAAATTAAGCCACTTAATAATTAAAGCCACGAAAAAGTCAAACTTTATCTTTGGACTGCACTGTTGGGTAGAATGAAATTATTTTTTTTTTTCTTGTGCTCAACCATTTGGTATGATAGAAAAATTTTCCAAATGCAGAAACACTGGTGGGTTAATTATGTATTTATGAAAATTTAGTTTAGAGGCATAGAAATAGAGCTGTTAATCAAAAGCAGGTCCTAACTTTAGAATTGTTGAAATTTCATTGTAGATTACTACTGCTTCCCAAATTATGTCACTGATGAAATTGTATTAAGAGTAATATATAAATTTTCCATTATGAAATAATTTTTTCTAAACTATACTCGGATATATACACTAACGCTGTGCGGGGAGAGGGTTTTAACATTTACAGAGTTCTCGGTAGGAATAAAAAAGAGCAGGGTGTTTCCTCACAGAAAAGGGCACTCACTTAACACTGTTAAAGTTTTTCGAACTGTAATATTGTGTAATAACTGAATTTGAACCTCAATTTTTCAATTCTCCTCTTATACTATTTTAAGTATATGTTACACCAAGTAATTCTCACTCATTATCACAATAACAGAAAAATTTGAAGCTTTTGAAAAATAATTAAAGGAAAAGCATAGTCTCAAGCTGTAAACAATCTCTGTGTATTGATTTTTAAATAAAATGTATTTATTTAAAAAAATTAATGGTAAAATTTAAAATCATTAGCACTCATTGCCCCATATAAAAGATGTGAATATCTCTGTGGCCGAATATCATGCGAATTTTTAATATTTAACTAGACAACATTAGAAAAATCTTACAAAAGTGAAGGAATGAAATTAAATTTAAATAATTATCAGTAACTAAATAAATCAGAAGTGAACTTTTCATTAAAACAAGTGGTTAAGAAAACCTTTTCCTAAAAAAATTAAAAAGCATTATTTTTAATGGATGGCTTATTTTTACATATAGAGCAAGAGAGTGCGCATTGATATGGATCAAAGGGCAGATGGCCCTTCTAAAAACACTTGGAGAGAACACTGATCATTCATAAGAAACAAAAATTAGTAAAGTTCTCCTATTTTTCTCCTTTGTCAATATTTTTAAGCTCACTTGTAGTTTTTTGTGAAATTTTTTTAAAATTAATCCTTATAGGAGAATAAAAGAAAAAGTCAATGCAACAATCCTGACCCATAGGACAATTTAAAATTTTTTTTCACTGTTTCATGCAGTCTCGCAATTACCGCATTGCATTTGACTTTCAGACATATAATAATTAATATAGAATTTTATAAAATTGAAACATTTTTAAAAAATTCACGATTTTCAGATTTTTTTCTTAGGAGGCAACAAAAGTTTTTTTTAAATTTATTTATTAATTTGTGTTTTTGAATATTCTTGAACTAATTTGCAAAAAAATGCATGTTTTAGAATGTTTCCTTCTTGCATCATTAATAACATAGCTACACATGTTATCACTTATCAATTGGTTCAGCCATTTATCTTATTATTGCAAAGAGGGATCTTTGAACAAAATTTCTGTCCTTTTATGGAAAGCCTTTCCTTTATCAAATTTTAATTGTTAAAATGGCATTAAAAGTGTATTCTAAAATATGTAATCAAATTTTTGTCTCTTAAAAAATCGTAACCAGTTCTTAAAATGTTAATAACCTAAAAAATTTAAAATGCAAAAAAAAAATTACTAAAAGCAATAAAGAAATTATCTTATAAAAAAAAAATGTATTGAAAAATTTTCAGAATTATATTTATATTAGTTTTTTATTTTTGAAAATAGTTATAAATTATAACTTGTTTTTATAAATTTTGTGAAAAATGAGAAGATAATTAAAAAGAACCTGTAATTTATGGAGAAAATGGAATGTTAATGAATACCTGAAAAAGATTGCATTTTCAAAAAGCGAATTTTTTGTATCTTGAAAAACTTTACAACATCAGCTATTGTTATTGCGGAGAGGTATACAGATATATAAAATAACAAGATTCACTGTAAAATTTAAAGTAATTTATAAAGGAAAGAAATTGATTTACAAATAAGGTACTTAAAAAGAGAAGTTTTTCAAAATTCATGTTTGGAAGAAAGGTGAAAAAGAACTAAAAAGGGAAAAAAATGACCTAAAAGACAAAAAAAGATGAATAATGCCTTATAAGGGAAAACATCAAATATGCCAAAAATTCATTTATCATTCAAATCTTGGTAATAACCATATTTTTAATTTTGTCCTTAAAAAAAGAATACACTTTTTAAAATTAATAGTATAGTATAAAGAAATGTAATAGTACAGTAGGGAACCGATTATCCGGAACGATCGGGACCATCGCTATTCCGGGTAACTGATTCTTCCCGAATTGCTGCAAAAAGCCGTTTTTTTTATAGTGAAATCCGACTAAAAAAAATAAAATATTTGGAAATAGTCTTAAAAAGAAGAAAAAACGATGTAATACATTAATGATTATTTCCAAAATGATGGTAAGGTAAACATCTTTCAAAAAAGAAAGAAAAATCCTAAAATCTTGTAAGGAAAAAAAATTTTTTTTTTAAAGTGGCGGGAAAATTTATCGAATTTCGTTCCGTTTTTTTTGGTCTTCCGGTTTTCTGATTTCCGGATAACAGGTTCTGTACTGTTATATGTTTCGGACTTCCTGAATCCTTTGTCATCTGTTGGCCAAAGTAGCTTAGTCTTATGTTATGGTTACTTTAAATTAATTATGTTACTGAGCTAATAAGTTAAATTATCAGTAAATTATTCTCTCAGAGAATAACATACAGTAAATTTAAAAACAATATTATGCAATATTTTAAGTTTCAAAAGAATGTTAATCTTGTTGTAGATTATATTTTCGCAGTGTTTTTTTTCCCTCTGAACAATCAGTAATTATTATTATTAATTTATTTTAGATCACATCTCCTTCATCTGAATTCTCATCACCTTCCTCCAGCATTGCGACTAGCAGTTGCGAAAACACACCCACAACTGACACAGAAGCTTCTGCAGATGAAACTGCATGCAGCAGAAGATTGTCTCCCTCTGCTCTGAAGGAATTCAGGGGCTTAGCTAAACTAATGCATCCTTTCTCAAATGCATGCAAGCGATCTTCACCTTTGCCAGAACTTGACTGGGCTGAACAGAAAGAAATGTGGCATTCTATGGTTTTGAAAGATTCTATTTATACAAGAAATAGCAAAGTCCTGAAAAGGCATCCAGATTTAGAACCTCGCATGCGGTCGATTTTAATTGACTGGTTGTCTGAGGTAATTATTTCTACCAATAAATGTCTTTCTTATTTATTCTCTGATCAGGGTCTGTTAAGGATAATCGCAACCACATATTGTTTTACATAGAAGTTGGTTACTTCACAAATTAATTATTCATAAATACTTTATCCTTTACAAAATACTTTATCTTGAAAAGAGATCCCTTACCAAATTTTTCAGTTCGAAACTGGATTCTTTTCAAAAAGGCATTGAAGACTTTTTTTTTTTTCTTTCTTTCTTCAGAGAAGCAAGATTTTTTTTTTTCCCAATGCTCTGAGAAAAAGAACTTGATTCTAAGCTAATTTTAGATTAAAAAAATTATAAAGATTTTTCACAAATTAAAATCTTACACAAAAAATCAAATAATCATTCTAATTTTGGCCAATAGTATCAATTAGTAATTAAAAATTTTGTTACAAACATAATTTAATTTTTACTAAACAAAATTTCTATTACAGTTAAAAGTATATTAAGTAAAGATTTGAAAAATTGTTTAAAATATTAAATCAGAGCTGGATCAAGATAAGAAGTTTGTCTAGAAATTTATCATCATGTTAGAGTTGTTATTTTACTATCATTGTTTATAATAGCTGTTAAATCTAAAAATATAACTTTTTTATTAAAGCACGATTTAATTGTTTCCTTTTAGGTTTGTGAAGTTTTCAGAATTCACAGAGAAACATTTCACCTGGCTATTGATTATGTTGATAGGTTTTTAATGGCTAAATCAAATTTACCAAGAAATTATCTTCAGTTGCTGGGCGCAACGGCATTATTTGTAGCATCTAAAATGGAGGTTCGTAATTTTTCATGCCCGTTGAATTTTTTTCACTAACCGTTTGTTTTTTATTCAAAATTTGTTATTTAATTGTAGGAGATTTATCCAGCTAAACTAGAGCAGTTTGCTTATGTTACCGATGGCGCATGTGCAGATACTGATATTCTAAATCAAGAGCTCATCTTGATTATGGTAAGTCCGACTTTTTTTCTTTTTCAGATGAAAATGTGTAACTTTTTATCGGCCGGCGATCAAAATACTATAATTATTGGTGACTCGGGATAGAGCGTTCGCCTTCCAATTAGGTGAACCTGGTTTGGATACCTGCGGTTTCTGGTGTATATGAATTCCGCACCCTGCTTGCACCGACAAAAGAGCTAAAGTGAAATATCCTCAGTGGTGGACGGATCATGGGTTAGAGTCCCCTTGCCGTCAGGCTAACCGTGGGAGGTTCTTGTGGTCTTCCTCTCCATATAATGCAGATGCGGGTTAGTTCTATTAAAAAGTCCTCCCAAATTTCACCCAATACTTGATCNGATCAAAGGGCAGATGAAATTAAAAAATTCTCAATAACTGATTGATCTTTCAAAAAAACTGACTTACTTTGTAAATTCTGGATGAGAAAGTAATAAATATATAGTTAATAAATTAAAGGTTTTAGTTCTATTTCTAAATAGTATAGATTAAGAGTGTACAACCTTTTTGATTGAAATATTTGGACAGTTTTGGGCAATTATGGTAATTTTTCTATCAACATCAGTGTTCTAAGCACTAAATCCTTTTTATCAGTCAACTTAGTTATGTATTTGCATGCAATTAAAGGCTTTTAGTTATTGAAATTCATTTGAAACTAAAAAATGCCAAACTGATGTTTAAATATATATTCCTTATCAGACAAATAGATTTGTCGAAAATATATAGACAGATGAAAAATAATTTTTATCATGTAACATTATTCAAAAATTAATTTTAAAATAAATTTACTGTAATGGTCATAGGATAAAAGTAAAAATTAAATGTTTTATTCAGCAATATAAATTCGAATTAAATATTTTAATTAAAATTTTATATACCCTGAAATGATTCAACATAAAACAAATATATTTTAACTTAAAATAAGATTTTTAATATAGTTGGGAATGGGTTTTCAAATTTAGAACATTTTACTTTGTTAATTATAAAAGGTTTAATGAATGTTACATCTTAGAACAGTAAATTATCACATTTTCAAATTATTTTAAACTGTATGCATCTAAGAACTAAAGTATTGCTCCACTTTTTTTTAATAATTTTAAATATTATAATTCTGTATTGAAATATTTGTTCTTTAATACATGAAAACAAGTTGCAGCAACTGTCCGAAGAACGGATCGCAAAAGAGATTGGATTGACAATAAAATCAGCACCAACGAAGCATGTCAAAAGTTATTATTAAAATGCACATTTTGTATAAAATATCAGATTAAAAATATTGGGATTATTAAAACCACTGAATAATAGCTGCAGAAAATATAATAAAAATGTACTTCAGATTTGTGATAAATTTAGAGTTGTGATAATATGTATAAAAAATATTAGTATTTTCAGGAGCATAGCAATAACTATCAAAAAAGAACACCTAGATTTGCAATGAAATCAGTGAAAATAAAGTGTGTATTTATTTGAGTCATTATGATATGTATTAAAAATATCCAGATTTTTAAAACCACTTGAAAATGTAGCAGTTGCTACTGAATTAAAAGTAACTAAACAAGTAACTTGAAATGACAATAAAATTGGCGCAAATAAAAGTCATCATTAAAATACATGATTTGAAACTTAAGAGCTGTATTAATATCGTATTTAAAATACCAAGATCGTTTTTGAAAAGAAAAAAAAAACACAGGGAAATCCAACAATAACTGATGAAAACACGATAAAGAGTCAATTAGATTAATACGTCAACAGTTTTTTTCTTCCAAGTTTTTTTTTTTTCTTTTCCAAAAGTTTTTTTAAAATTTTTCCCTATTATATTTAGGTGGTAGCCAAGTTTGACAGGTTGTGCACCCCTAGCTAGATGTTGTTATACTTAAATTTATTAAATTCATTTATGAATTTACTATTAATTATTGTCAGCAATTTTAAAACTTAATGAAGTTTTGAAACCTACTAAATTAAAGTTCTAAATAAAATAAAGCCTATAAAAATATTTCATGCTTCTGATTTGGTAATCACAGAACTAAAAATTAATATCAGAATGTGAAAATATATGTTTTCTTAAAATAGCTTAATTATCTTTTTACAAATTTCTTATATCTTTATATCTACTTAACCCACTGGCAAATATAAAGTTTCTCTTTTCACTGCTTCAAAATGTTCACAATTTTCTTTACAACTTAATTTAGGCTGATTCTCTTTTATCAATTAGAAAATCTTGGTGTGAAAAATAATTTTCCTATCTAATTTTAGATGGGTTGATGTTTAGGCACAAAAAAGTCAAACTTTATTTTTGGACAGGACTGTTTGTAGGGGTAGAATAAAATGATTTTTTTTTTTTTTTTGTGCTCAAACATTTGGTATGATAAAAAAAAATTTATACATGCAGAAACACTGGTGGGTTAATCTTATATTTATGAAAATTTAATTTAAAGGCATAGAAATAAAGCTGTTAATCAAAAGCAGGTCCTAATCTTAGAATTGTTGAAATTTCCTCGTAGATTACTGCTTCCCAAGTTATGTCACTGATGAAATCATATTAAGAGTAATATATAAATTTTCCCTTATAAAATAATTTTTTCTAAACCATACTCGGATATATACACTAACGCTGTGCGGGGAAATGTTTTTAGCATCATTTAGGAATAAATCTCTCTGTAGGAATAAATAAAGAGCAGGGTGTTTCCTCACAGAAAAGGGCACTCACTTACCACTGTTAAAGTTTATCAAACTGTAATATTGTGTAATAACGGATTTGAACCTCACTTTTTCAATTCTCCTCTTATACTATTTTAAGTGTATGTTACACCAAGTAATTTTCACTCATTATCAAAATAACAGAAAAAGCATAGTCTCAAGCTGTACGACAGTCTCTGTGTATAAGTTTTTAAATAAAAGGTATTTAAAAAGAAAATATTGTAATATTTAAAATCATTAACACTCATTTGTATATCTCTCCCCCCCCCCCTCCATCCAATTAAAAGATGTGAATATCTCTGGGTCTGAATATCATGCGATTTTTAAATCTATAACTAGACAACATTAAAAAAATTTTACAAAAATGAAGGAATGAAATTAAATTTGAATAATTATCAGTAACTAAATAAATCAGAAGTGAACTTTTTATTAAAACAAGTGGTTAAGGAAACCTTTTCCTGAAAAAAATAAAAAAGGAGTGTTTTTAAGGGATGTCTTATTTTTACATAAAGGACAAGGAGGGTGCAGTGATAGGGATCAAAGGGCAGAGGGCCCTTCTAAAAACACTTGAAGAGAACGCTGATAATTTATTAGAAAAAAAATATTAAAGTTCCCCTATTTTTCCTCTTGGTCATTATTTTTACGCATCTCTGAAAATTTTTAGTATTATTCCTTACAGAGAAGTCAGTGCAACAATCCTGACCCACAGGACAATTTCGCAGATTGATATGAAAATGTCTTTCACTGTTTCATGCAGTCCCACTATTACGGCATTGCATTTGATTTTCAGGCATGCTGATACGTATAACATAGAATTTTATAAAATTGAAACATTTTTAAAAAATTCACGATTTTTTGATTTTTTCATAGGTGGCAACAAAACTTTTTTTTTTATATAAATTATTTATTTTGGCGTTCTTGAAGTTTTTTGTGACTAATTTTCAAGAAATATGCATGTTTTAGAATGTTGCCTTCGTGCATCATTAATAACTTAGCTACACATGTGATCATGTTATCACTTATCAATTGGCTCAGCCATTTATCTTCTACAGGGATATTTGAACAAAATTTCAGTCCTTTCTTGACTAGCTTTTCCTTTATCAACTTTTAATTGTTAAAATAAAATGGTATTAAAAGTGTATTCTGAAATATGTAATCAAATTTTTGTCTCTAAATCGTAACCAGTTCTTAAAAAGTTAATAACCTAAAAAGTTTAAAATGCAAAAAAAAAAATACTGAAATCAATCAAAAAATTGAAATCAAAAATGTCTGAAATCAAAAACATCTTGAAAAATTTTCAGAATCATATTTAGATTAGTTTTTTATTTTTGAAAATAGTTATAAATTATAACTCGTTTTTATAAATTTTGTAAAAAATTGGAAGATAATTTAAAAGTATCTGTAATTTATGGAATGTTAATGAATACCTGAAAAAGATTGCATTTTCAAAAATCAAATTTTTTGTAACTTGAAAAACTTTTCAACATCAGCTATTGTTAGAGAGATATATAGAATAACAAGATTCACTGTAAAAGTAATTTATAAAGGAAAGAAATTGATTGATAAATAAGTGTACCTAAAAAAGAGATGTTTTTCAAAATTCATTAAAAAATGTTTGAAAGAAAGGTGAAAAAGAACTAAAAAGGGAAAAAAATAGCCTAAAAGACAAAAAAGATGAGTAATGCCTTATAACGGAAAACATCAAATATGCCAAAAATACATTTATCATTCAAATCTTGGTGATAATCATATTTTTAATTTTGTCATTAAAAAATACTTTTAAAAAAATTAATAGTATAGTATAAAGAAATGTAATAGTAGTATGTTTTAGACTTCCTAAATCCTTTGTAAACCGCTGAGACAACAATCCTTTGTCAAAGTTACTTTAAATAAATTCAAAAGTTCAACACATTATGATTTGTTAAATTAATGATGTTTACGAACTACAAGTTTAATTATCAGTAAATTACTCTCTAAGAGAATAACATATAGTAAATTTAAAAACAATACTATGCAATACTTTAAGTTTCAAAAGAATGTTTATATTGTTGTAGATTATATTTTAGCAATGTTTTTTTTTTCTTCTGAAACCAATCAGTACTTATTATTAATTTATTTTAGATCACATCTCCTTCATCTGAATTCTCATCACCTTCCTCCAGCATTGCGACTAGCAGTTGCGAAAACACACCCACAACTGACACAGAAGCTTCTGCAGATGAAACTGCATGCAGCAGAAGATTGTCTCCCTCTGCTCTGAAGGAATTCAGGGGCTTAGCTAAACTAATGCATCCTTTCTCAAATGCATGCAAGCGATCTTCACCTTTGCCAGAACTTGACTGGGCTGAACAGAAAGAAATGTGGCATTCTATGGTTTTGAAAGATTCTATTTATACAAGAAATAACAAAGTCCTGAAAAGGCATCCAGATTTAGAACCTCGCATGCGGTCGATTTTAATTGACTGGTTGTCTGAGGTAATTATTTCTACCAATAAATGTCTTTCTTATTTATTCTCTGATCAGGGTCTGTTAAGGATAATCGCAACCACATATTGTTTTACATAGAAGTTGGTTACTTCACAAATTAATTATTCATAAATACTTTATCCTTTACAAAATACTTTATCTTGAAAAGAGATCCCTTACCAAATTTTTCAGTTCGAAACTGGATTCTTTTCAAAAAGGCATTGAAGACTTTTTTTTTTTTCTTTCTTTCTTCAGAGAAGCAAGATTTTTTTTTTTCCCAATGCTCTGAGAAAAAGAACTTGATTCTAAGCTAATTTTAGATTAAAAAAATTATAAAGATTTTTCACAAATTAAAATCTTACACAAAAAATCAAATAATCATTCTAATTTTGGCCAATAGTATCAATTAGTAATTAAAAATTTAATTAGGAACATATTTTAATTTTTACTAAACAAAATTTCTATTATAGTTAAAAGTATATATTAAGTAAAGGTTTAAAAAATTGTTTAAAATATTAAATCAGAACTGGATCAAGATAAGAAGTTTGTCTAGAAATTTATCATCATGTTAGAGTTGTTATTTTACTATCATTGTTTATAATAGCTGTTAAATCTAAAAATATAACTTTTTTATTAAAGCACGATTTAATTGTTTCCTTTTAGGTTTGTGAAGTTTTCAGAATTCACAGAGAAACATTTCACCTGGCTATTGATTATGTTGATAGGTTTTTAATGGCTAAATCAAATTTACCAAGAAATTATCTTCAGTTGCTGGGCGCAACGGCATTATTTGTAGCATCTAAAATGGAGGTTAGTAATTTTTCATGCCCGTTGAATTTTTTTCACTAACCGTTTGTTTTTTATTCAAAATTTATTATTTAATTGTAGGAGATTTATCCAGCTAAACTAGAGCAGTTTGCTTATGTTACCGATGGCGCATGTGCAGATACTGATATTCTAAATCAAGAGCTCATCTTGATTATGGTAAGTCCGACTTTTTTTCTTTTTCAGATGAAAATGTGTAACTTTTTATCGGCTGGCGTTCAAAATACTATAATTATTGGTGACTCAGGGGATAGAGCGTTCGCCTTCCAATTAGGTGAACCTGGTTCGGATACCTGCGGTTTCTGATGTGTATGAATTCCGCACCCTGCTTACACCGTTTACCGTATTGTTTGGCGCAGCATGTCCTCATCTGGACCTTGCGCCACTAAACCCTACATTCAATTCAATTCCCTACTTGCACCGACAAAAGAGCTAAAGTGAAATATCCTCAGTGATGGACGGATCATGGGTTAGAGTCCCCTTGCCATCGGGCTTACCGTGGGAGGTTCTTGTGGTCTTCCTCTCCATGTAATGCAGATGCGGGTTAGTTCTATTAAAAAGTCCTCCTAAATTTCACCCAATACTTGATCCAAGAGTTCCTTTGTTTTCTGGATTGGATTCAAAATTACAAGGCTAGATAGTTGAACATCAGTAGTCACTATTATAAAATAAAATTATTCATGATCTAATATTCATAATTTTTTTCTGTCTTATGTTGTGTCAATAATTAAATGCCAATTCGAGTTTTTTTTTTTTTTTAGTTGAATGGTGTTGTCAGTGTAAAATCTGTGACCAGAAGCATAAAGCAAATAGCTTATAGCCTTTATTTACAATCGAAGTAACATCGGTTAATTAGATTTCCCTTAAATTGTAGATAAAACTGCTGAAATGAGTATCAAATTTGATTTTGAGTTAGATTGTGGTACAAATGTCTTTTAATGAGTTCAGCGCAGATTAGGCCTTCAACCATGGGTGTTATTTTTTAAATGTTGTTGTGTTTTATACTGTAAAAATCAATGAAAAATATAAATAGTATTGTAGTTCAGTGTTGATGGCTGTCTGGCTGGATTAGGATATCAAATTTTGTTTTGTGAAGATGGTACTACAATTAACTTAAAACTACAAGGTTTATCAAATTCATTCAACAAAATTTTCCTTAATTTAGTAACCTTATCATTGTGAAAAAAGTACAATCTGTACAATGTTTGAGATGAGAATTCATCTTATATTTTCAAAGTATGTATTAAAAAAAAATTTTTTTTTGCAGACACTTAACTGGAATTTGTCACCTGTCACCATGAATTGCTGGTTGAATATATTTATGCAATTGGCATTTTTAGAAAATGGAGAAAACTTAATAGGTCCTGAAAGATATCCTCGAAAATTGTTCTTACAAATCAGTCAAGTAAGTCTTTACTGTTAAAACCCTTTTTAATGCTTTTACTTACATAGTTTTTCAGAGGTATGGTTATTTTTGGAACACATTCGATGTGCTTTTGCACCCTGTGTTCAGCAATATTTTTTCTCTTCAATCACTTTTGGCATATTTTTATTAGTGATGCTTTCATCACATGATGATAAAAGAATAAAATACTCAAATAAGTTTCGAGATTCATTTGTTTTGTGGCCTTTTTTTTTTCACTGAAAGCATGCATTTCATAAATAACTGCAAATCTATAACAAATGTTAGCTCCCAGGCAACTTTTTCTTCATGTGGCTGCCTCTTTGATTCTGAAAACAGAATCAAATATTGTAAACCTAGGGAATTAAAAGTTCTCTTGAATTACGATTAATTTTTAGCCCAGCATAGTCACTTAACCCTAAAAAAAAACATTGGCGTAGGATTATACTGTTTAAATGTATAACAAGCAATGGCATCATTTGTAACTATGAACTATTTTACAGACATTTTTTTGCACAAAATTGCAGTTCTCCAAAGAAAGATAACGCATATCTATATAGAGTACAGTTTTGGATAATATATGGAATTGTAGGCACCAGTTTTTTTACTACTCTGCGTAAAATAGACAAAAATAAGAAAATCTCCATAAAATAAATTTATAAAAACTCACCTGAAGATTAAAGTATTCCACTTTCACAAATTTTTAAAAATCTTATTGATGGATGACACATCATTGATAAAACAGTCCAATAATGTTCAATGACGCGAAATAGACATAAATTCCTATTTAATTTCGAACTGTTTAAAAATCACTCCCTCCCTGTCCCCACAGCAGCCTAAGTACGCTAAAAAAAAATTATACGTATTTTCCTAATAAAACTTCTCACTCTTAATTCTACTTCTAATCATTGCTTGGATTGACAATAAATTGCTTCAAAAAATAACCGACATGCAGACTCCAATTAAACTTTGCTTCCATATCACTTTACAAAACTTAATTATGCCCTCTAAAACATTTATTCTGCAGAAAAAGTCACAAAATTCAACCCTAAAATCGAAATTTAATAATTACATTTCTGAAGAAAAAAATAATTGCTTATAAAAACGAAACACCAATAAATCATTTAATATGTCATTACTTTTCTCCCATCTGCACAAATAGAAAACAGTTATAATCATCATCACAACGTCAAATATTCAAATCCAATACAACCTCTACTCCCCCCCCCCCCAANCCCCCCCCAAAAAAAAAAAAAAATTTCTCCCATTTTTAACATATGTCCCATTATTCTATCAAAATCTCTGTGATAAATAAGTTATAATTCAAGCCAGATCATTATCAGCTATTGGGAAACTTGGCAGATAAATTGAGTATTATTTGCAGATGCACAACAAATTTTTGCCTTATTCTTTAATCGGTACCAATTTTAATATAGTTTTTTGTTCAAATATTTTCATCTGTAATATGGATAGTTCTCAGAAAGTGCCAGTATAACACTTCTTAACTTTTAGCTCAAGAAACAAGTCAATTTAAAATTAATTTCCTGTAAAAATTTTAAAGAAAATTTATAATTTTGTCTAGTGACTTACTATTATTTTAGCCGCACAATTGTTTGACAGGAAGTAGAATAAGTACTTTAAATTTATTTATCCATTCATAAATCCTTTTTTTATCAAGTGTTCATGCTTTTTCATATGTTTTTATGAAATATTTTGATACAAAATGCGATTTTTCTTATATGTGAGATTTTTCTTATAGGATTGTCCAAATAATTATGTATATGTAACACGATGCATTCATTAAGTTAATTTTGTGTCCTGAAATTCAATAAAAAAGTTATTATACTATTAATGTTATTGTTCCCACTATATGTGACTTATTTTTTTAATAGGTCTTAGATTTATGTGTGTTGGATATTGAGAGTTTAAGGTTTCCCTACAGTGTTTTATGTGCATCTGCCATTGCTCATTTCATATCAAAAGAAACGGCCATGCACGTCTCTGGTAATTTACATTTATTTTTAAAATTTTGTTTTGTATTTATCATCTCTATAATTGTAAAAATTAAACTTGTGATTGGTGCTAAGATTTTATTTTGAATCTAAGTTTCTGTTTTTTCTGCCAACTCTACTGGATTTTGCCAGTTTCTCATGGTCTACTGGTTTGATAAAAATTCTCCTGGTTTTTGCACATTTTAAAGTTCTCAAATTGAGAAAGTTTCCTTAAAAAATCTTCATTGAAATAGAATTTATTGCTTGCTTAAATATTTAAAAAAGTATTGCTAATACATGATGAAAGTGAACCTCATTTTTAGTTATCAGTTTAAAGCTGTTTTTTTATTTAAAACTTTTTTTTAATTAATTAAAGAAGTTTAAACTATCAATAGTAGATCACCTGTCTGTTACTGTTAAAAATTATGAGTTCTAATTTCAAATTCTAGTTCATTTGATATCGATCATAAACGAAAAATATGGCAGACCATTGATAAAGCTTTTATATTTTGATGACAATAAAAATTCCCAATATGTAAAATATTTGTATATTATGCAACAGTCAGCTATCATGAAATTTATATTATTTTGTTAAATCTACTGAATCTTTTTCTTCCCCAATTAATAAAAACTCAGCAAATTATGTTAATGACATATCTTGATTTCGGTGTTGTCTTTTATCCTTATTAAAATAGTCTAGAATATTGTTCTGAAAAATGTCCTGATTTTTTTTTAATCCAATTTTCCCACTACTAACTCTGTTGTTGCATGATTTGTTATTACATTCAGCTTTACTGAAGACACTTTGCTGAAAGAAAAAATGCACTTTAGAAACTACATACAATGTTTAATAAATTTGTAACTTATAAGTATAAAAAATGGAATTATTTTATGAATTTTCAACATGTCAACAGGTTTACTAATGATATTGACAATAACAAAAGTTGGTAGTTATTGTATGCTTTAATTCATTTCTCTCTATGGTTGCCATTCTTCATGCTAAAGTATCATGAAGATCACATCTAATTTTTTAATGATACAGGCATTTGAATTTTTTAAAACCAGTAACCAGAGTAACCATATAAGTTGGTTTCTCACAGCATTATTCTTAAGCATCCTCCTTTTATGCTTTATTGCCTAATTCTTTTTCTCTTAAACCGTATGCTTGCTATGATATTTCATATTGTTTAAGTTAGTTTATTGGTACTCATTAAATGTTTGGAACAATCAATTTTAAATACAAATGCCTGTCGTCATAGGTCTTTGTTGGAGTGAGCTTTTGCCATGTGTTGCATGGATGAAACCCTATGTTGAAGTAGCTGTTGAAAATCAAGTTCCTGATGTTAAACTTTTCCATGATATTCCTGCTGATGATGCTCACAATATACAGACGCACACTGCTGGGCTTAAGCTTTTAGTAAGTTTTTCCTCCTTATAGTTAAGAACTCATTCAATCAGCCTCTAAAAAAGTTTTTTTCTATTATTTTTATTGTATTTTGAGCAAGATATACGGTTTTTTATTTTATGTTGAAAATTTTTGTGTCTAACCTTTTATTTTAATTTGCTCTTTTTAAAGGTCATTTCTTAAGTGAATAAATGCAAGACTCTTGACTTGTGTCACAAAGAGTTTAGTGGTTCCAAGGCCTAACCTTAATATGTAGATTATAGTGTGAAAACAATATTTTGAGTTACAAAATCAAGCACAAAAACGTACTTTCTCTAGGGTGGGAATTCTTTTTCTCTTTCCTTTTTGACAGATTTGATCTGACAATCCGGAAGATACAGTCTCAATAATTCAGGCTCAAGGTAGGTCAAAGATTTAGACCTCTTAATTGTTAATTTCCCTTTTTAACGTATTTCACTATCCCAAAGAAGTCATATTTTACTATTTTTTTATTTCTTAGAAACCATTTGTGCAATTTTCTTTTAATTTTGTATTTTATTCATTTAAAATTACATAGAGATTAGATAGAATAAATTACATAGAGATTGGATAGAAATTTGTATAACTTGCAATTAAAAAAATGTATTGGCATTTTTTAATTGTGCAAATTTTTTTTTCCATCATTAGTTCCATAGATATACAAATAGTGAAGTTAGCATTGAGGGACCAAAACTTTCCACCTTTCTCTTGCCGAAACTACTGAGACTATCCATATTTTTAGGCTGACGAATCTATTTCCATACATTTTTGTGTCAAATTTCGTAACTTAAAATATTGCCAACATATTTATATAATGATAAAACTACCAAAAATATTCATTCTTGCATTAAAGTCACCATAATTTAAAAGTTGTCAGCTATGTAATATGAATTTATCTAATTTTTAATAAAATTGCTGAGTTTCAATTTCCTAATTATTTTAGTTAAATCTTAAAAATTTGAATGTAGACTAAACTTTTAATTTTATAAAAATTAAAATCAGGATCTTCTTAGCACCAAAGCTTTGTTGCAGAAACCTGTATTCTCAAAGAGCTGTGAAAAAGCTACAAAAACTTCAAAAAACTTTATAAAAATTCTAAATTGGCTTAGGTAAGGGTAAAAATTTTTTCGAAATTTCTAATTTTGATTCACTAAGATAAATTTTCCTTATTTAAGTATTTTCCCAATTTGCATTGTTTTAGGAATTGTCCATCATCAAAGTGTGGGAGCTGCGTATTAAGTTAACTAAGTTGTCTTAATTTCTTTGAAAGCATTTAGAACATGCAGATGTAAAAAGGATTGCATTTCAATTAACTGATCAAGTATCAACAAGTGAAAGGTTATAACTACTAAAAAGTGTTTGTCTCTTATAAGATTGACATTGAGTTATTTTATCTCCCTCAAATATTTTAATTATGGTTTAAAGCCATTAAAAAACCTTGCCGTATACGGAGTTGCAACTGTCTTTTTATTTTTGTGTAAGTATTGATACGAGTTTTTTTTTCTTCATAATTTTAAATTTTCATATAACTTTCTTTGCGTTGTGAGTTGTTGGCAGCAGCTAATGAATTTTTTAACGAGCACTGTTTAGATAAAATACAGTGTAAAATGGCTTTATTGAATTGTAAATACAGTGACTCTCAAAAATGTTATTATGACTCTCAATAAAATAGGGTGCTTTCTATTAATTTCAATTAGTATTTCTGAATGGATATTTAATAAGAAGAAATATATTCTCTTAGCAAAACTCTCCATGGAATATTTTAATAGCAAAGCAAAAGTTTTTTTTTCTTAAGAAATCAATCAAAAAGTATCTATTAGTAAATATTCTAATTTTTTTATAAATTAACATTTAGTCGAGTTTTCTTTTGTATCTATGTGAATAAATGTAACTTTTTCTTCTGGTAGGAAAGCTATTTTTTTACCTCATTATTGTTTTTAGTTAGTTTTTTGTTTTAATTTCATGTTATTATACTCTAAATTCCAGTTCTCTTCGAATATGGTTTATTGTGATTAAATATGACACTTGAGGTAGTGTGCATAATTACCTAGACTTCACAAGATTATGATAGCAATCTTGATTTTAAAAAAAGTTTTTTCCAATACCCAAATTTTGGGTTGATGATTATAAATTGTATATTTAAGTAAGGTTGATTCTTTATGCCATCAATTAGTTTCAAATTACCTTATCCTGATGCTAATATACACCAACATGCAAAAACACCATCACTGTGCTTTACTATTCCAACTAAGTTCTTGGGATACATTATTTTTTCAAGATGATATATTAAAAAAAAATAAATTTTTAAATAAAATGCTTAACAATGCTGACAATTTTCTTGTACCTATCATTCACCTCATGAGGGGGAAGGGGAAAAAAACCTGCTGACATGAAAATTTTAAGATTTCTGCCTGGAAAAATCGGGGAAATTTGAAACCTGATTTAAGTGACTACTCAGTTCTGATAATCTTTTTTTTCTTTTTTTTTCCTATTTATTTAGTTGGCAACATATTTGAATTCTATAGAATGCTTATCTTGATAAAAACCATAGCCTGTGCCCAGCCTGAAATCCTTAACCTTTTATTGAGTTCAAAAATGTAGTTTTTCTCTAATTTTAAAATGGCTTATAATTTTAATAATATGTTTAATAATTTTTTCTGTCTTTTAGGATTTAGTTCAACAGAAAAAGAGGATAGCGAAAAATGAAACAAGCCCAAGTTTAGTATTGAGAGAAATGACTCCGCCACAAAGTAGTAAGAAACCTCACTTAATGGTTATTGATGAGTAGTCTATCTACTTTTTGGATTTGTCAAAGAAATCACCTTCATGCTCTAATAAGAAAAGAAGAAAAAATTTTTAAAAAAAATCTAGTCTTGATCAGCACACTTCATGGGGAAAAGTGCAAATCTTCCGACAGAAGTTGACAATACCCCTTTTTTAACGACTTCTCTTCCATATCAAGTTTTATTGCCAAATGAATTTCAAAACTTTTTTTTTTTTTAAATATATTTGTGTTTCTTAAGAAGTAAGACGATGTGTATCACATATCTCACCACTAGTGTTCAAATTATTCTAACTTATCATTGTTTACCATTAGTGTTTAGCATTTTAACATCTTAAACGTAACTGCCAGTATACATTTTTATACCTATATGCTTAATTTTCTTTTATTTTAAAATTTTTTATATGTATATTTTTTAAAGATTGTATCATGTATCAATCTATATCTCATTACTCATTTTGCTGTTATATTTTAATATTTTCCCCTGTGTTTGGGTCCTTATTTAGATCACTTTGTTTTCCCTATGGTTGTTTTGTCAATACAGGCTTGTGGTCTTTTTACTATACTTTTGACTTAGAAGACATTAATTAGATCTTTTGTTTGGATTACTGTATAGTTTTTTGGTATGGAATTTAATCTGTTTACTTATGCTTTACATAATGGTTTTTCAGCATTGCTAAGGACAATATTGAATTTAATTTTGCTATAAACTAGTTTATTGTGTCACCAATCTGACTTATGTTACTTTTATGTACGATTATTTATTTTATATTTATAAAAATTCATTCAAATCCAATTTTTATTTATTAGATCTTGAATTAGACTTGTGAATTGTGCATTTGTGTTGTCTTAACTTATTCTTTAACTTATTGGAAATCTGACTTTACTCCAGTCTATCAATTAGCATTTTTAACAGCAATGCTTTTGTGATTGCAATTTGTCAATTGATATATATTTAGCCACAAAAATCTAAAGCCACTTTAATACTTGAATACTTATTTATATATAAATATATATATAAATGAATTAGTCCAACATTTTTTTTTTATTACTGAGCAGGAAATTGTGCTGTTGAATGTTTAATTTAAATGCATTACGAAATTTATTTTTGCTCATATTTACAAAACTTCATATAGCATAGAGAGATGAATTTCCATTCATTTAAATTGATTTTTCAACAATATATTAAGTTCTACAACAATTTAAATTAACTCTTCTTTCACATAGTTATTAAAGATTATTTATAATTTTTGTAGGGATTATGTTCTATATGATTGTCGTATCGGAATATTTTTTTTTTCTTTTCTTCCTCCCCTATTTATTTGAAATATTGAAGGTCGCTTTATTGACTATCTAGTTAGACTTGATTACTCTATATAATTGACTAATATTCGAATGAAATAATACAAACTGTGATATAAAATCAAATCTATGTAACCATTTTAAATAACAGCTAGAATTATTCGTAACAGGATTATAAATTTTGTGTAAAGTAGTGATTTTGCTAATTTCCGCATTCTGTATAAGCTGCTAATGATTTAGTCCTTTACATTCAATCTCTGTCATGTATTGATGTGCCAATATGATAAATACCAGTAATAATATACTCTCACAATCATTTGTACATTTTGTTGCATTTTTTTTTTCAGCATTGTGTAATTGTAACATATTTGTAAATATATTGTGTGAAACATTTGCAAAAATCATTGCAATCTGCATGTATTGAAGTTGTGCTAGAAGAGAATGTACTGAAAATTGTTTTTCTTGTTGACCTTTTGTAATAAAGATTTTTATAATACTTGTCTTATCTTTATTATACTTCAGTCTTAAACATTGCTGTCATTATCAATTAAGGCCGTGTTCCCCAAACTTATGACTTTTCTCTACCCTTTCGAAATTTTTCGTAATGCTGTGTACCACTCAGAAAAAAATGAATGTATTTTTTTCTATAAAAAAATTGCACAAAAGTTAAAAATTGCAACTGGCTGTTGACACCACTCTTTAACTGTTAACTCTGCAAAAAATAGCCAATAGTCATAAATACGTCATCATAAATTTTCATGGCTTGCTTTGTTTTCCTATTGATATGTTTTGAAATTTTCACAGGATATTTCGCATAAGAACGCGCACCGACGCTAAACTGCTTCCTCCCATACCCCTGGGGGTACGTGTACCACACTTTGGGAAACACTGAATTATGGTATTAATACCTGTCTACTGTTCTAGTTTGGTATGCAGAGTTACCTGCTTTACATTCCTTGATAAGTTTCTTGCTCTGGAAAATATTCCACCAAATTTTTATTTTAATTCTTATTTAATTTATGTAATAGAATTATAAATTATTCTAACATTAAATTTATGTTTAAAAATATTTTAATTAACTAAAGAAAGTTTTAAGTGTTCTAATTCAATTTAGAATGTATAAAAATATTATTTTAATTCTTCATGTAATATTGCGTAATATCTGTATTTACCTGTGAAAAATATTTTAATTTCTTTAAAAGAAGAAAGTTAAATAAAACAAATCATCAATAGGATACACCACTGTGTTCTAGAAAGCGAAGTGTTATAATAATTTAAAATGAATTAAATATCTAATTATTTTAAATCTTTTAAGAATATAATAATACAATTAGAAGGTAAAATTAAGAATGTTAACATTGCAAAAGGAAAATTTTAACATCATCTAAAAAGCTGTACTTTGACTTAACTGTATCAGATTGACTTAACAAATATTGATGAGTAATAAAAAATTCACTATATTTTTCTTATACTAAATGGAAAACTATAATTAAAAGGAAAAAAAATTTGATTACAATAGTGGGGGGAGGGGGATGTTAAAGCTTTAACATCCTAACTGAGCAATAACCAAGGTACTGCGATAAATGTTTAGGATTATAATAAAACTGAATTGAATTTTTGCATAATTAGTAGTTTTGTTACTGGAAGCAGTTTAGGACGAAATTGTATTCATAATGATTAAACAAATTCGATGATTAGATTAATTTCACTCGTCAGAATATGAATTCGGTAACTATTTTTAACAATATCTTGTTGTTTTTTTTTAATGATTTGCAGGTTTATGATTATGAGGGCTTTTTACTTTTATGCAATATGCTATTCATCTAAACATTTTTATGTAGATGTCCAAAGAGAAACTTTTCATCCTACTGATTCTAAGTGCTATATAGCATGAATGAAACATTTGTCTATTGAGAATAAGAAAATGTAAGTCTGAGATGACAAGTAACGGTTTTTCGGAGAAAGGATTGGCTGAAGTTTTTTCCGCATGCAAATGCTTTTTATTGATTATTGATGAAATTGTTTGATATGAGGATATTTAGAAATTGTGTTCACTCTTATCACAGTATTCACTTTTTCAAGCTGGGAAAACCTAAAATTTAAAACTACCACAAAGAGTTCTTTGAAACATTGGTTGGTAGTATAATGATTGCACATAACTATACTGCAAGTGTGTATTCAAATTGTTTTATGCAAAGAAATGAAGGAAAATAATAATTTATCCAGTCTTTTCATCAGGAATATTTTTATTAATAATATTAAGTATAGAGCAATTATTAGAGTTTTATTTAAATCAATTACAAAATTGAAAACATATCTATTATGTAAAGAAAATATCAAGCTTTTTATAAAATTAAAAATTTTCTACACAAAATTAGTAACAATTTCAGATGGGCAAAATTCACAATTTTTATTTCTCAAAAATGTTCCAAATTTATGAGTAAGTTCTCAAAAAGTATGAATAAATAGATACATACGTTAATTTACTAATGGAAAATAAAAATTTAAACCATGAAAGTCTTTTTTTTTTTTAATTATTCCCTTTGAATCTCAGGAATTAATAAATAAATAAAAAAAAAGAGGAATTAAATTAGTCCTCAGCTTAAATTTAATAGTACCAAATAAAAAATTTCTGAAATAAATTTAAGTTTTGAACTGATATGAAGAAGTAGCTTGACATTTTTTATTTTTAATAAATGAGGGTGAATGCTATACCAAAGAAATGTTTAAATTACCCTGAACAAAATTTGCTTGCTAACGTAGATAACAAATTTTAGGGAGTAAATAAGGCATAATTCTTAGAAAAATACTGCAAAAGATTTAAAAAGAAAAAATAGTGTTAAATGTAAATATGTATTTAAATAATGTCAGACTGAGCTCTTTATTTTAATGCAATTTCATGATTTTTAAATCAATGAATGATAAAAAAAAAAAAAAAAAACAGTTAGTAAAAATATTAAATATGTGAATTCTGTTCTTTAAAGAGAATTGCTGAAAATTAAGTTAAAAAACAAGGTTTAATGAATGATATAAAACTGTAAGCAAAGACAATTCTTCCATCAAGTTTTTGTGTGTGATGTGTGGATGTAGTTCATTTACGTCGCACTAGAGCTGCACAATGGGCTATTGGCGACGGCCTGGGAAACATCTCTGAGGATGATCCGAAGACATGCCATCACAATTTTGATCCTCTGCAGAGGGGATGGCACCCCCGCTTCAGTAGTCCGACGACCTGCACGCGAAGTCGAGCACTTTACGGTAGCACAGTTTAGCGAGGACCAATGCCGCACACCCTCGGTCCCTACGCAGACTGATCCAAGTGGGTCACCCACCCGCACACTGACCACAGCCAGTGATGCTTGATTTCGGTGATCTGCTGGGAACCGTGTCTTAATGATCAGTTCACTGTGGGACTTCAAGTTTTTAAAATAATATTTTTTGGCGAAATAAAAATTTATGGTTCTCATTTAAAATCGTGTACTAATCGTGTATTGTAAGAAATTCAATCTACAAAGCTATACCTGGTGGCTCGTTTGTTTGTCACTTTGATTTAGTTATGGTTGTTAATGTCTTACAGTGGAGTAAAGGCGACTTTCTGAGAGTTATCGGAGTGATAACCCGAATACTTGTCAAATCTTTTTAGAGGTTTGAACGCCCCCGATCCTTTCCGTCTTATGGAAAACACTATTCCTATTACTGAAATGATCAGTAATTTTAACTATTTTTTACGTTTTCGTGCTAGTTTAGTTTATAGCCCTATGTGGTTAGACTAGAGATCCGCTTGTATTTGGGAGCAGCATCATCGATTCCGGTCCTTTATTTCTATTGTCAACCCTTATTTCTACTGTCAAGCATTCTTTCGAATTTACTAAAATAGGCAGCTGAAAGCGGTTTATCAATAACCAAGTCAATATGTAAATAAATAAAAGTTTTGAAATTTACATTCATTGATGATTTAGTTTCTGTGCTCTGCTATGGTCTAGTTTTACTTGAATAGAACGTCCGTTTCATTTATTCATAAATAATGAGAAGAAAGAATAATTTTTCGTACCATTTTCAAGTTTCGTAAAATAATGAAACTTGTTATTAAGCCCCTGGAGTGGGGAGTTTTTGCTAATGAATTCACTTTAAATAGTTCATATAGTAATAAGATTATTTTATTCTCTTTCATTTTTACATTTATGTTTTACCATGTTTTCTATCTTAATTTCTTCTTATATTCGAATATGTTTTCATACTTGTGCGGTTAAAGAGCATATTTATTACAATCTTTTCATTGTCTAGTTTTTGTATTTATGAATTTGTTTGATATGTTTTATAAGTCACTTTGATTTAGTTGCAATTAAAATTGCAAGATTTTATTCTGGAGTGATTAGAAAGTTTCTTTTAATTCTTACTTATTTATATTCAATCAGAGCAGTTATGAGGGCGGGGCTTTTCTCCAGTTTGCCACTCTTGTGATAAAAAAAAAAGGCTATTTTTATAATAATCATAAAAAGTTCTTTTAAAAAAAATTTTTTTTTTTACCCTTAACAGCAACTTATCCAATCGCAGACCAAAGGAAATTTTATACATTTTAACCCTATATAAACTTATAAGAATTTAAATTTTTATATTGAAAATTTTAAAATTTTGAGTTCTATATATTTCAGATATTTAGATCAGTGGTCCCAAAATTTATTCCGAGGACCCCATGGTTTCTGTGGAAGGGTCATATTAGTTCCAAAGATTATGACTTATTTTAACCAGTTATGACTTTTGCAACCTGTAATTATACCTAATCTATAATTCTTTATTTATTTAATATTATGTTTTAAAAAAATTATTTAAATAAAAAGCGTGTGGGAAAAATGGCAAAATTAAAAAATATATCTAGTTATTCTAATATCATTGAAAAAATTAGGAAAAAAGGTACGCAGTTACAAAAAGTTAAATTAATATTTCTCATGGAACATCTCAATTCAAAGTAGGTACTAAATTCTTCAATGAAAAAATATGTTTTCCTGATAAACGTTCGCAATATTTATGATAGTTCTTTTGGCCTTTCATTAAAAAAAAAAAAACATACTTAAGTATGTTTAATTCATTTCCAGTTTAGCTTATACATGAGAAAACTGATTCAGAAATATAATTAAGGCTGCTCCAGCCTTGTAAATTTGATTGCCATAAGTAATATCTAATTTTAGAACTATTTGTAATAAAAGGATGATAAAGCTTCAAATTAAATATTTTCAAAATAATAATAATATTTTCAAAATATAATAATAATTTAAAAATATTTTCAGTAGTCCATTTAGAATAGTTAGTAGTATATTTGAATAATATATTCAGAATTGTTAATGAAGTTTAAGTTGTGGTTCCACTAATAGAATGCTAATCATTTAGAGTTCCATAACTGATAGAAATTGGGAACTACTGATCTAGATTGATATTAAGCTATTCATGGCTCCTGAAGGCTGTGCATTTTGCTATTCATAAAAATGAAAATCATGAAGTTAACTAATATGATTTGAAAATCTTTAGTCTTATTTAAGTGAGTTGTTGTGTTTAGAACTGATTTTTATTATTCATTATGTTGTTTATAGCTTTGTGTGTCTTATTAGTGTTTTGTTATTGTGAGTTATGATTATTGCAATGGGGAAAATGCTTAGTTAGTTCTAAAGGTACTTCTCCATTTTGCCAGCATAAACGATAAAGTTGCCAATATAAAGTCACCGGGCTCAACTAAATTCATCTGTCTTTTTATTTTTTAGGTTATGATTATTTTATTAAAAAATGAAAATAAATCAACAGATGTGTAAAATAGCTGGAAAAGTACAATTATGGAAAAATTTTATCTTTCTGGGGAATAAAAATCTTCTTTTAATAAAGGTTTTTAAATTACAAATTATTATTCAAATAAAAAGAAATTAAAAAATAAGTACTGAAACTATTATTGTGAAAGTCTGGATTAATAACGTACTTAAACCTAAATCATCTTTTCTAAAGATCCCACACATGATATGTTATTGATAAAAAATAAATTTAAAATTGAAAAATAATAATGATAGCCAAAAAGATGCTTAAAATTATTGTTCTTAGGAATGAAACAAAAATAAATCATATAATTCTTTAATAAATTGGAAAGTTAGGAGCACAAATCAGGCAGAAAACGAAGAATTTTAAGAATATGTATGCTAGCGAAACGGCACTTCATCAGGGGATGCACTGTCTGCCAACATACCTTTCTGTCATAAGGGTAATACCAAAAACTGACTGTGCCCCAAGGCCCCAAAATTTATAAACAAAAGAAGAGCAAGCAATTAAAAAATCAAAAATTGAAATAAAAAAATTATGAAATACAAACACAATTCAAAAGTGCGCAGAGTAAGACCTAATGATGAAACGCCCATTTATATCCTCATATAATTCTTTTTAATGTTTTACTTGCTGATCCTTTACCATTTAGCTTCAGCTAGATCTTTTGACCAATTTTCAAAAATTACGAGAAAAATTACAAGTAATTTGTTCTTCTTAATGCCTTCTAAATGATCTTAAAATTAAAAAATTTAGCCACAGCTCTGAGCTCTGATAAAAGTTCTAAATCAAATTAAAGAGAATTCAGCATAATAGCCCAATGATGGAGAAGACATCTATTTTCCATTGAAAATATTTTTTTTAAAAATTCTTTAAAAGGGCTACTGAAAAGGGTACCTTCAAAAGTTTATAATTATGTATTACTTTAAATTTAATTTATCATAAATTTTTATAATGTACTTCTTCCTATTTTTTTTAGTACTGATTGTTGGATCTACAGTTGGTATGGTGAATACATTTTTTCCTAGGTGGCAAATTGCCATTTATTCCTTGTATCCTTCATTGTGTTGTGAAAATAGATTTTGTTCTTTATGTATATTTATATTATTCATCATTCTTTATTTTTGTTTCTGTATAAAAAGAAAACACTTGATAAATTTTAATCTAATGATCAGATTTCTAATTAAAAATCAAAACATGATCAAATGATCTGACCTTAAATGTGCTAATCAATTTGTGCAGATTTTCTTTTTTTTTTAACGAATTTATATTCTTGATCCTTAAACTGCAAGTTTTTGGTGCAACAAAAAACTCTACATTCAGCTAGCTCTTAAAATATAAAATGAATGGAAAATAAACCTATATTTAGTATCAAAATGTTTAATAATGTAATCATGACGTAATTTTATGCATTTGTGTTTTATGCATCATAAAATTCTACGTTCAATGAACGATATAAAAAGTAATTAAGAAGGATCACCTTTTATTCAACAGTAAAACATTTTTCCTAAAATTTAAAAAATAGGATTAAAGTTTTGGCTTAGCATGTAATGTAAAATTTTAAACTGCAGCTGCTTTGATTATTTTAAGAAAACAGGTTGTGACATTTTCTTTTCAATATGAAATGAAACTTTTCATTCTATTTTTTATTTATGTATTTTATTTAACTATTATTTATGTATTATATAATTTTAATTAATATGATTTAAAAGAAATTTATTTAACCACTAACTTCAGTAGTTCTAAACTTTTTAGGATTGCAGTGCCTTTCTTAATTATGAGTTTTTGTGGTTCCCCAACTTAGTAATGCTATTACTGATCATAAATAGGAAATAAAAACTAATTGAGCTCCGTCAACTGTTATTTGATAAATTTGTTAATTTATTTGTTATTAAATTTATCATCTTTGATGCGGATGCACACTTTTACTGGAATGCTGGCTTACAGCATTTGTAATATATATCCAGACCTATCTCATGCAGATACCTTAACCTCTTTTAGATTTTTCAGCATTTTTATATTTATTTTAGAATACCCTCGAATGTATAGAAAAGATTTATTTGCTGCTGAAAGAATGTAAGTATGCGCCACATTTAAGAATGATTGTAATTGTAAAACGCTTAAATTAAAAACAGAGCAAGGAAAAAAATCAGAAATATATTTAAATTGTATTAGATATACAAAGCTTAATGTTGCATTGGAGCATTATCTTCAGTGCAAAGTATAATACTGAGAAAAAACATTATACAAGATTAAAAATAAATAAACTTCATTAGGAATTAATGAATCTGGACTAACCTTTTAGCATCAAGCTACCTTCTCAATTAAATAGTTTCATATATCATATACTATTCATATATCATATACTATTCATATATCATCATATATTATTTTCATATATCATCATATATTATTTTGAAAGTAAATTAAATAAACGCAATTTGAGGGGGGAAATGTGCTATTTGCTGCATTGTTAATCAAATAGCAATACATTTTGAAAAGCAAAACATTGCGTTCAAATTGTTCTAAATTTTGTTACAAGATTATTATGGTGGCAACCTGCTAAGGAAAAACACAATGTCTAGTTTTTGTCAATTGTTGAGTCAGTTCACGCCATGCATGCCACATTTTTGTGGGGGTTGGAAATAAAATATGTTTAAATAGTTCTCGAAAGTTTAAAGAATTTCTTCCATTTACTTAACATTGAAAAAGTGATACATTTTTATTTAATTTCTTATTTTGTTTATAACTTAGAATTTTCATAAATTTTTTTTCTTCATTTGTCTGAAATATTTTAGGGACTTTTTGAGATTTCTAATTATTGAGGGGACAATTACCAACTGTACTCCACGCCAGTGATACCATATAGTTCACATTAAATTTTGCTTAATTAATTAAATTAATTTATTAAAATTCTGTTTCATCATTTTTGATTTTTTTTCATTTAGTGATTGTGATTATGATCGTGTTTTTGTTTTTTATGCTTAAAATGGGTTTGTTATTCAGCATTTATGTTTAGATCGGCATCTTTTATAATTATTTATAAACTGTTTATCTAAATAAGACAAAATAGTTTACCACTATTAATTGTTTAAATTCTTTCTTGGTTCTTTTTAGGTATCAAGGCTATCTTGAACACTTCATAATTAAGCTGGGCATTTATGGCAGAAGCTATTATGTTAGATTTTATCTGTACCTTTGGTGAGAAATTTATTTACATAGTATGTCAATTAATTTGCACATGATAGTAAATTAATGTAAAATAGTGACCTGGCTTTTTCATGATCATTCTACATGTGCTTTATTACTATAAAAATTATTAGAATTACTTCACTGGTAGCCTTATTACTAGAGAACTTCTAGATCTAATACAGTATTATGGGCCATTCGAATATTTTGCAAGCACTTGAGGCGCCTGCCATCAGCTTATTTTTTTTATAAGGAAGGATAGGAATGAGACTTAATACACTTACTTTCTGTTAGCAGGGTTGGGGTTTTGGATATCCTAAACTGGTTTTGGACAGGACACATGGGTTTTACTGTAATAAATTTACTAAAACTGTCTTAAAGTGTCCAAAACCTCGAACATTGGTAAAAGGTAAAAATTTTATATATGTAACCATTGTACACATAATAATTACATAAATTATTAAATATTTGATACTTTTTATACAATTTACCTTTAATTATTTTTTTATATTTATTATACAATTTTAATTATTAAAGGAAAATAATGTAATATAATAGGAAAAGATTAATAAATTTTGAAGATGTACAATTCATGGAATAACAAAAGTGAATACCATATCCTTTAAATATGATTTTAATATTGATAAATTATATTTTTGCGAAATAATTCAATATTAAAAATAATAATAAACTTTTTTAATGAAGCAAAAACTTTTCTTCATTTTGCTTCTTGTTCAAAAATTAACCTTTTACTTTTCATATTTTTTTTTGAAAATTGCGACATAATTCGAACAAAAAGGTCTTGGACAAATTGAACAAAGGGGTTTTGGACAGGACGGTTTAAACCGTTGATTAATCCATTCTGTCCTAAACCTTGCCAACTTTGGTTACATGTAATAATCATCAAGTTTTATGAGGGGAAATCTTTTACAAATAGAAAGGAAAGGCGATTCAAAATCATCTAAAACGTGCTAAGCAAAAGTTTATTTCGAAGTTTGATTATAAATTATAATAATTTTCTTGAAAAAATAAACTTAAATACTTCATATAGTAATAAAAAAAATTAGCAGCTTTAACTCAAAGTATTGCAAAGATAATGAAAAAAATGTTAGCATTAAATTAGTTTAAAACTTGTTACCAGATTGAACTCAAAATTTTTGCATCAATCTTTTGTAAATGAACAGGAGGTTTAAGATAAGTATTAAATTTTTAGTTACTAGTGCCAATTTTTATAGAACTGGTTAACCTACATTTGTATAAATAGTTGACTAACCAATTTGCGTGTGGATGGCTAACGCACACATTGTGAAATAATTAGAAAATGGGTTAAATTATGTCACGTGTGTTGCAATTTTTGATGCACTGTGGTTACATTAAACCTATCATTGTTAAACGTAACCTTACATTGAAAGCAAAATACACTATGCAATACATGGTGAATTTTTCTAGAAAACCAGTTGCGTGATTCTTTTACATGTTTTATTACCCAATACACTATGCACTATGTATAGGGCTGCAGGTCTGTCGCGGCGCTAATTTCCGCAATGATTTTCGCGAAATCGTGATCTTTTTTCCTAAAATCCGCGAATTTCTCAATATATCTTGACTTTCGCGAAAATTGCTTAAAATTTGATTTGTTTTTTATATATTATTTTTATTAAACAGAATTTTTTATTTTCCTGAACCTTAAATTGAACATGTAATATTGATTAGACATTTAGGGGAGTGAATCAATAGCAAAATGACATGAAAATAGTTCAGAGATAAGAGATAATCACAATCTTGTCAACTAAGGTGGTCTTTCTACACTTATGGAGGGTAATTACCTTCCTGAAGTCAGTAAGAGTACAAAAGAAATTTTAATCACAAAAGAAGGAAAATGTTGTAAATCAAATCTTTGACAGAAAAATTGTTATAGATGCTATTGCACTGGGCAATGAAATTTCTACTGCCTTTCTACGTATCCAGTTAGTTTTTCCTAGGCGGCTTCTTGTGATTTCTTAAATATGAACCAGTTTCTTAGATGAAGGGGGGTGGGACTAGTAGTTAGTAGGGACTTATAACTAGTAGTTTGAATGCAGAATGTTTGAGTTTTCACAGCAATTACTTCTTACAAAGCAACGGTCAAGGAATTCCGCGTTGGTGAAGGAAAATTGATCGAGTTTTGAAAATCTAAGACCGAACGCTCCAAAATTGGCAATTTGAAGTTTGTCTGTGCCTAAAAACAGCACTGACGCAGAAAGATCGTTTTCTAAGTATAAAAATGTATTAAGTGATGAAAGACGAAGCATAAATGAGAATAATCTGACAACGTACAATACTTTGTACAAAAATTCTGTTC
>NC_092209.1:84458793-84477315 GCF_043381705.1 Parasteatoda tepidariorum | reverse complement strand
CTTGAAAAAATTCTGCGTACGCCACTGCACTGTTGTATCTATTGTTATCAGATAGATATCACTGATGTACTTATTGTCAGTAGATAGAAACTCTCCTGTATCTATTTTCAATAGATAATACCACATGCATTTTTATATATATCTTTAACTCTTCTTCTCGTGTATTTATTCAGTTCTATCTATCATTTATCTATTATCTTAGTGTAAGAATGAAGTAGATGCAAAGTTTTTAAATATATTTTTTGCTATGGATAGTATAGCTATTTCGAATAGTGCAATAACCCTATCTATAAATTAATTAAATTATTTATAAATTAATTAACCCTATCTATAAATTAATTAACCCTTGCATAAATATAACAAAAGTCCTTTTTTTGTATTGTAAATAATGTGAGAAAAACTACATTAATATATTTTCTTTTTTATTTTCATTTGGCTTTCATTAGGGATTAATGAATCTGGACTAACCTTTTAGCATCCAGCTACCTTATCAATTAAATAGTTTGAAATATCATATGCTAACTTAGTTTGAAAGTAAGTAAAATAAACACAATTTGAGGTGGAAAATGTGCTATTTTCTGCATTGGTAATGAAATAGCAAAACATTTTGAAAAGCGAAACATTGTGTTCAAATTATTCGAAATTTTGTTGCAAGATTATTTTGGTTGCAATCTGTTGAAGAAAAACACAATGTCTAGTTTTTTGTCAGTTGTTGACTCAGTTCAGTGTGCCGCATTTTTGTGGGGGTTGAAAATTGTTCTCAAAATTTTTTACAATACATTTCAATGCATTTAAATTGTTTCAATTATTTCAATACATTTAAATTGTTCTCAAAAGCTTAAAGAATTTCTTCCATTTACTTAATATTGAAAACAGGGTACATTTTTATTTAATTTCTTATTTTGTTTATAACTTAGAATTTCCATACATTTTTTTTTCTTCATTTGTCTGAAATATTTTAGGGACTTTTTGAGATTTCTAATTATTGAGGGGACATATACCAACTGTACTCCACGCCAAGAATTACTTAACAAAGAGTTATTCTGTTTCGTCATTTTTGATTTTTGTCATTTAGTGATTGTGATGATGATTTGTTTTTCATGATTAAAATGGGTTTGTCATTCAGCATTTATGTTTAGATTGCATCTTTTATAATTATTTATAAACTGTTTATCGAAATAAAACAAAATCGTTTACCACCATTTATTATTTAAATTTTTTCTTGGTTTTTTCAGGTATCAAGGCTATCTTGAACACTTCATAATGAAACTGGGCACTTATGGCAGAAGCTATTATGTTAGATTTTATGTGTACCTTTGGTGAGAAATTTATTTATACATAGTATGTCAATTAATTTGCACGTGATAGTAAATTAATGTCAAATAGTGACTTGACTTTTTCATGATCATTTTATATGTGCTTTATTACTATAAAAATTATTAGAATTTCTTTACTGATATCCTTATTGCTAGAGAACTTCTAGATCTAATACAGTATTAGGGGTAAGCACTTAACCATCAGCTTATTTTTGTTAATAAGGAAGGATATGAATAAGAATGAAGCAATACACTGTTATGACCAGGTTGGGATTTTGGACCTCCTAAACTGGTTTTGGACAGGACACATAGGTTTTACTTTCTTAAAGTGTGTTACCCATGTTCAAAACCTTGAACATTGGTAAAAGGTAAAAATTTTATATGTATAACCATTTTACACATAATAATTATATATATTAATAAATATTTAATACTTTTTATACAATTTACTTTAAATTATTAAAGGAAAATAATATAATATAGTAGGAAAAGACCAATGATTTTTGAACCTGCACAATTCATTGATTAACAAAAGTGAATATCTTATCCATTAAATCTACCTTTAATACTGAACAAATTATGTTTCTTGCATAAGGATAAATAATGCAATATTAAAAATTATAATAAACTTTTTTAATAAAACAAAAACTTGTCTTCATTTTGCTTCTTGTTCAAAAATTAACCTTTTATTTTTGAAATTTTTTTTTTAAATTGTGACATAATTTGAACAAAAATGTCTCGGACAAATTGAACAAAGGGGTTTTGGACAGGGCGGTTTAAACCGTGGATTAATCCATTCTGTCCTAAACCTTGCCAACTTTGGTTATATGTAATAATCATCAAGTTTTATGGGGAAAGAATCTTTTGTAAATAGAGAGGAAAGGTGGTTCAAAATCTAAGCAAAGGATTATTTAGAAGTTTGATTATAAATTATAACAATTTTCTTTAAAAAATTAACTTAAATAGTTTATATAGTAATAAGAAAAGAAATTAACAACTTAAAGTATTTCAAAGATAATTAAAAAAATTTTAGCATTAAATTAGTTTAAAACTTGTTGCCAAATTTAACTCAAAATCTTTGTTATCAATATTTTGTAAATGAACAGGTTTAAGAATTTAAGATGAGTGTTAAATTTTTAGTAACTAGTCCCATTTTTTATAGAACTGGTAAACCTATACTTATATGAATAGTTGGTTATAACTAGGGCTGCAAGTTTGTCGCGGGAAAAAAGACCCCAAATTCGCGGGAAATTTTGAAATTACACAAATTCTAAACATAAAAAATTTATTATATAAATGATGCAAATGACAGAAATTGCGCAAATAATTAAAAAAAGCTTAAAAATACACAACAAAAGTATTTCTTTGAATTTCAAACAATATTAATATTTTTATTTAAATGAACAGAATTTTGGTACAAAGTATTGTACATTGTTAGATTATTCTCATTTATCCTTCGTCTTTCATCACTTAATACATTTTTATACTTAGAAAACGATCTTTCTGCGTCAACGCTGTTTTTAGGCAGCGACAAACTTTGAATTGCCAATTTTGGAGCGTTCGGTCTTTGATTTCCAAAACTCGATCAATTTTCCTTCACCAACGCGCAATTTCTTGACTGTTGCTTTGTAAGAAGTAATTGCTGTGAAAACTCAAACATTCTACATTCAAACTACTAGTTACAAGTCCCTACTAACTACCAGCCCCCCTTCATCTAAGAAACTGATCCATATTTAGGAAATCACAAGAGGCCGCCTAGGAAAAATTAACTGGATATGTAGAAAGGCAGTAGAAATTTCATTGCCCAGTGCAATAGCATGTATAACAATTTTTCTGTCAAAGATTTGATTTATAACATTTTCCTTCTTTTGTGATTCCAATTTCTTTTTTACTCTTACAGACTTCAGGAAGGCAGTTACCCTCCCTAAGTGTAGAAAGACCACCTTAGTTGACAAGATTGTGATTATCTCTTATCTCTAAACTATTTTCATGTCATTTTGCTATTGATTCACTCCCCTAAATATCTAATCAATTTTACATGTTCAATTTAAGGTTCAGGAAAATAAAAAATTCTGTTTAATAAAAATAATAAATAAAATATGAAAAAAAAAATCACATTTTAAGCAATTTTCGCGCAAGTCAAGACATATTGAGAAATTCGCGGATTTTAGGAAAAAAGATGACAATTTCGCGGAAATTCGCGCCGCAACAAACCTGCAACCCTAGCTATGACCAATATGCATGTAGATGGCTAACCCACACATTGTGAAATAAATAGAAAATAGGTTAAATTTTTTCATGTGAGTTACAATTTTTTATGCACTATGGTTACATTAAACCTAGTCATTGTTAAACTTAACCTCATATTGAAAGTAAAATACAAAATGCCACACATGTTGAATTTTTCTAGAAAACCAGTTGCGTGCTTCTTTTACATGTTTTATTACCAAATACACTATGCACTATTACCAAAATGAAACATGATGCTTTTTATGCCTAATAATGAGATATATTCCATTGTAGAAGTAGTATCAAAATATTCTTATTAAAGATATTTAGTCTCATCATTAGTTAAGTTTAAATTAATAATTTTTTTTTATTTAATGCATTTTAGAATTGATAATCTTTGTAAGTTATTTTTGTAATTTATTTTTAGCTTGTCTATTCCATGTTTTTTTCTTCTGCCAACAATTTTTGGTGGAGCATGTGTTATGACAGGCTCATTGGTCTATTTAAAAGTAAGTTTGCTAGAATTCATACTTGTTTTATAAATTTGAAACAATTGTAAATTCCTATAATTTTTTTACAGATGTTTTCATTGAGAAAAAACCTTTCCCAATATTAATATGTTGCCTTTTTTTCTTGAAAATTGTTTAAATATTAATCCTTATTATTTAACAAAGTAAACTCTAAATGATAATTAGGGAGAAATGTTCTGTTAGTATCTTTACATAAATTAAATAATTATTCAGTCTTCCTAAAGATTAGTAGGAATTATAATGTACATTCAAATGGTTGAAACAAAAAAGTCTATTAGTTATTTAACAGTTCGAGGCCAAAGTTAGATTAGGTTTGCTACTGTAAAATGCATCTTTGCTAATATTTCTTCCTTTATTTAAGTTTTTTGTTTTCTTTTTAGCAGCAGCACTTGATACATATATCATTCGTTGGAGTGTGCAGACATTCCACACAAGCATACTAGGAGAATAAACATTGAACATAAATTAACATCTAATAAAACATATTGCATAAAAACATTGAAAGATTATTAACATATGAACATTGAAAACGTTAGAACATAGAAAAAGTATCAAAAACATAAACAAAAAGTTATTAGAAACTCATTCAGTTTGCAGGCTTGTAATAGCTCACAAGCCCTCCAATATCTGTCATATATGTTTTCTACCACAGTTCAACAAATCCCCAGGGGTTCAGCATTCATCTGGGCATCCTCATTGCACAGAATACAATTTGGGTAAGGATGGTACTTGAGCCTGTAGAGGGGAAGTGTAAGACAGTCATGCCCAGTTGCCACCGGACAGCAACCACATTCTCTTTGGGGTGATCTAGGATCCTGTATAGAGTCTGTCTCCATGCCTTATCACCAATTTGTTCATTTAAATGATTCTCATACTTTTTATTGACATTATTTTTAATCATTCTGTTTATAGAAGAATAAGGTATTTCTCCCTGGAAGCACTGCGAGATTCTAACTCCTTTTTTAGCTCGGACATCAGCCATCTCATTTCCATATATATTACAATGAGAGGGCACCCACTGCAATATAGTATTCTTTTTTAGATTAAGACCTAAAATTCTCTTTACATCTTTTAATTCTATGTGAATCTGTGAATTCTAAAGATGTAACCGCTTGAATTGATGGTGTCAACTAACAGGACTCAAAGTCTTCCACTCTTGGCAAAAGTTGTTGAGTTGTTGTTCTAATAGCCTCAACTTCACCTTCAAATGGAGTTATGTTTTATCCCAAGCTCAAATAAAAAGAAAATAGCTCTGAAAAAATTCCGGCTCCCGCATTTCCATTCTTTATTTAAGTTGAGTGCTGTTTTTAGATTCACCATTATTATCCTCTTACTAAAATCTATACATTTATTAGGAACAGCTTCTATAATTATAACAGCTTTTATTCTAGAAATTTAAGTTTTACGTAGCAATGAATTGACTTTGAAAAATTAGTTGAAGAATTTAGTTATAAGTTTTATAGAAAAGCTATAAAAATAACTGTCTTATTTTGTGAAAAACTGTAATGTAAACTCCAAAAAAATGGCAAAGAAAGAATCTGCCACCTAAATTCTAAAATAAACAGTCAGCTTATTTTGTCATGATGATGGTAATGAGACAGCTTATGGTTTAGTTATACCCAAAACAGCCTATACTGTGCAACACATAAAAAAAATTTGAAAGAATTACACAACCTAACTTCATTGGTTATTGTTAATAATAACCCGTAAATGAGATAAATTCGCTTAAATTAATCACTTTCACCAGCTTCTTTGGTTATTATTAATAATAACCAATTAATCACATAAATCATGACATATATATATATAGATAAGCACACACATGTACACTCACACTTATATGTGTATATTATTTAATTGAATTCATAAAATTCTAATGTTTTATTTTATAGGCTGCTCTGTCTGGATTTGAATGGCAACCTTTCCCTAGATCAAGTGAACGTAGCATTGCAGTCCGTGATGTAAAGCCTGATTACAGTCAGATTTGTATGATGAAAGAGACTGTTTGTTAGCTTAATTTGATCACATGTTTGATGTTTACATGCTTTAAATTAAGTTCAACATTATGCAAATTTAGATATATGTTTTGGAATATTTTTCTATATCCTTCAATATCAATATAATTTTTTTTTCAATATCCTTCCATCCCTAATATAGTTATTTATTTTGAATTGCTAATTTAGATGTGTTATGTTTTTGTTTACATGTTTAAAGAAGAAGTAAAAGTAACGGCCTAAAGAATAGATGATTTTTAATTTTTTATGGTGTAATTTAAACTAAAATTTAACAATGGAAGATTTAAATGACTCTAATTTTTTTTTTCTTTTAAAAGATTTTTGCATTGACCTACATTATGAATGCATTAACTGAAAACCCATAATTGGTGGGAAAGATACACATTTAATTTTTTTTAAAAGCCTCAAAATGAAAAATGTTTTTTTTTTATGTATAAAATGTTATGAAACTAAAACTGTTATAAAGCAATAAATTTTTAAAGAAAGAAGAAGTAAATTAAAATTTGATAGAAAGAAAAATAAGATTGTGACTTTAAAAAGAAATTCTTCTCTTTTTTGCTAATTCATTGATGACAGTCTTTTATTACCTACATTTGAAATAAAAAAATAGGTCCATTTAATTAATAGTTTAATTAGTATCATTATATTGAAATATTTTTATTGGAATAAAACACATTTAGAGTTATTCACATTGATTTATTAGTGTACACCTTTTTGTTTGTTTGACATAATTTATTATTTTTTGGAATATCACTATAATATTTTGTATTTATATCCTTCTGTAATTGTTGAACTATTGAGTTCATTAATAAAAAATACTTTTTATTTTACTTATATCCCTTTAGGCAGTATCAGGATTGATTGGATTATGTGGTTTATTGTATTTCAAAATTCAAATACATAAATACTTTAAGTTTATAAAAGTAACCAAATGAAAAAAAAATTTTTTTTTCCAAGAACATCTTTTCAAATTTGAATTCTATGTGAACTAATGTGAGACTGTGTTACTTTAAACCTGTACGTCGGAGGTAAATGATACTGTGTTATAAAAATGTAATTCTTAAGAAGAGGAGAGTGTAATATCTTTTACCTCTAGAGGAAGTTGGACATGGTGTTTTTTCAATCTACCTACCTTTGTCATTTATTATGACAGGATATAGTGACTTATACCACAAGATGAAGTGAAAAATCTAAAAATGGCCTGTAAAACCAGTGTCTATCATTCCTCCTTTAAATAAAGAAAAATGTAATGACAATCGTCTTAATCTTAAAAATGGTTGTTTATATACAGACTTTTATCAAAATTAGCTGACATGCAAAATCTTTCAAGTGTTTGTGCAGCAATTACATCAATATATCACCTAAAAGTTGTAAATGATAAATATTGAAACGAAGCCATAGAGAGCAATTAGGAAAGCCATACAGAGTTTAGTACATGAATTTATTCAAGTTGATTAAACTTTATAAGAAGAACAAACTGTGATATTTTATGCTTCTTAAATTTTTCTGCTATTGCAGTTATAGTAATGATTTTGTAATTTAATTATAGTTGTAATATATGTATAATATATATTATATGTATTTAAATGTTAATATTGAGTTACATTTGTAATTTAAGTGTTTTTTTCTTTTTTAAAATCCACCTTTCTTAACCAGAAATTTGAAAAAGCACCTAATCTGTTTTGCTTTAGCCAGCAACGCCAAAATCCTATGCATGGTTGTAATTTTTTTAAAAACAGAACAAACCAATAGTAGTTTGAGATATTTGCTAAAAAGAACTTGTAAATGAAATATTCATAATAGAATTTGTAACTTTGAATTGTTTCCAAAAAACTTTTTAAACTGACTTTAAAAAAAATTTCTCGCAAAATCGCATGTGTTTATTATGTACTATGATTTTTAATCTAGCATGTACTATGATTTAAAAAAAAAGAGACATATTATAGTTTAATCAACCTTTGTTTTTTCTTTAAATACAGCTAGATTTCTATTCTTGGAAGATAATCTAATTAATAATTTCTGAAAGAATTCTTAAATTTTTAAAAACCTACTGCAGAGTTTTGTACAAAAATTGCGGACAGAGTGCATTCATTATTAATTGAAAATATTTTAAATTAAAATCTATTTTTATCGTACGAAAATTGCATGTGATTCCATGCAATTACAAAAGATTAAATACTGCAGGTAAAATTAAACAGTCATAAAATTGGTAAATGATATACTTATTCTCGTCATAATGTTGTCTAATTTTTCTTCTTACTTACTTGTGAATCATTTAATATTAAATTTTTTAGATATAGTTTTATGTTTGATCTATGATTATCTGTTGCATTTATATTTATATATTATGTTTTAATTATTTTTTATTGTATTAAATGCTTGTTGTATAAATGTATACCTATCTATACTAACATTTGTAAATTGTGTTGAATAAAATTTGGAATTTTTATATGGGAAAGCGGATTTAAAAATGGTATATTGTCAATTGGGGTTACTTTGGCTAAGTTTCAAACTTCTTGTAAAAAATTTTGTGTTTTTCTCTATCAGTTAGAGAGGCATATACCTACCAAGTCTCCTGTTTTTAACGAAGACTCCNTGATTTTTAAAAAAAATTTCTCGCAAAATCGCACTTGTTTAATACTATGATTTAAAAAAAAGAAGAAAAAAAACGACTTATAACGTTTATACAAACGACTTAAAGCAAACGATATAAACATTTAATCAACCTTAATTTTTTTTTTCGGAAATACAGCTAGATTTCTATTCTTGAAAGATGATCTAAAGGTGAATTAATAATTTCTCAAAGAATTCTTAAATTTTTAAGAACCTACTGCAGAGGTTTGTTACAAAAATTGCGGACAAAGTGCATTCATTGTTAATTGAAAATATTTTAAATTAAAATCTATTTTTATCATAAGAAAATCGCATGTGATTTCATGCTGTTACAAAACATTAAATAATGCAGGTGAAATGAAACAGTCATAAAATTGGTAAATGATATACTTATTCTCTTCATAATGTTTTCTAATTTTTCTTCTTACTTACTTGTGAATCATTTAATATTAAATATTTTAGATATAGTTTTTTGTTTGATCTATGATTATCTGTTGCATTTATATTTATATATTATGTTTTAATTATTTTTTATTGTATTAAACGCTTGTTCTATAAATGTATTCTTATCTATACTAGCATTTGTAAATTGTTTTGAATAAAATTTGAAATTTTTATAATCGAAAGCGGATTTACAAACGGTATATTGTCAATTGGGGTTACTTTGTCTAAGTTTCAAACTTCTTGTATAAAAATTTGTATTTTTCTCTATCAGTTAGAGAGGCATATACCTACCAAGTCTCCTGTTTTTTTAACAAAGACTCCTGTAGTTTAGGACTATCTCCTGTTTCCCCCTATATTCTCAAATTTCTCTGTATTTGAAGACATTTTTGGTGATAAATTTTGGCTAATGGCAAAAAATACTTCTCTTTTTCCTCAACAGATGGTGCTATTGCCAGTACTGCAGTATGTTGAGTGCTTATAGTTTAAGTAATTAAAAATAATAGTTGAAAAAAATCTTTAGATTAAGATTTATATTCATATTTTATACTTAGCTAAATGTAAGTGCTTATATTATTTTCAATTTCTCTTTTCGACTTACAAACATGATGTATCAAATTACTCGTAGCCCAAAAAAATGTCTCTAATAAAATCTCCGTTATTTTATTTCTCCATTGTTGTCAGGTATGGAGAGGGGAGAATAATTTCTAGACTTGGTGCTCCGTTTGTAGAATTGACATATATAATAGACATTTAACAAGCTCTCAAAGACCAGTAGATAATTTTTCTCTTCTGCTCAAGCTTTTTTCAGAAACTATTCAAATTAACCCTTGTTAATAATAATGTTATTGCAATGAAAAATAGACCTAGAAGTTTATGCACAAATTGTTAACTGTCTTTTATACTAGACACCAATATTTGTTCATTTTTGAGGACAAGCTTTAAGGTCCAGTTTTTATGAATAAAAATTGTTGAACAATCTGTGTCATGATTTAATTTCTCAAACGTATGTAACTTGGCGATTTTTTTTCTTCGAATTTTGTTAGAAAATTGTAAGATTCATTAAATTTTGATGGTATTTTTTTGTTTTGTTTTTTTATTACTTAAGTAGTAATCTGTGGCCTGTTATGTGTGGGTTTTTTAATTATTCCGAAACTTTTTATTAAAATTAGAACACTTTTTTTTTTAAGGAGGGTAGCATTTCTCACATAGTTGTGCTTAAAACTTTGCAATACGAAAGCTTAGTTTAAAACAAAACAATTTTTCAGGTGCTTTCGCCTGCTTTTATTAATTTTTGTTTTTAATCAAAATGTATCAATGACATTAAAGTTGTAAAAGATTTTAAATTAACTTTCCGTTTTCAAACATTTTAAATACAGTAAAACTTTAAACTGAAAAAAAAAATTTTTGCAAATTGAAAATCTTACTTCGTAATAAAAAAGTTTCCTTATATAATAAGTTTCTGTAGATGCAATCAGGTGGTAGAACGAGGTCAAATTAATTTCAATAAGACAACTTCTTCAGCGAAATATTTAGTTGTGGAATAACAATGCATTAAAATTTCAATAAAGTAAACCTTAATCTACCTTGGGTATGTTAACAACCTTGGGTATGTTAACAACGCGTAATTTTTACAGATATCATTTTGGAAAGTATTTCAATAGAGCTCAGAGTATAGAGCGTTCGCCTTCCAATAAGGTGAACTGAGAAATCCCAATGATGGCTGGTTGATTCGAATTCCGCACCCGGTTTGCACCGACCACAATGCTGACATAAAATATCCTCAGTGGTAGACGATTCATGAGTTAGAGTCCCCTTGCCGTCAGACTGTCCGTGGGTGGTTTTCTTCTTCATGTAACGCAAATGCGGATTAGTTCCATCAAAAAGACTTCCACCAAGGCAAATTTCTCCTAATTCTTGATCCAGAAGTTCATTTGTTTTCTGGATTGAGCTCAAAATTACTACGCTACGGAGTTGAACATCAGTAGTCGTAAACCCAAAATCGGGTCGACTGTTCAACGATGATCAATTTGTCTCTAATTTCACGTTATGTTCATTTACAATTTTAATTGTCACCAACAAACCAAAATGAAACAATTTAAGGGAAAAATTCTATATAACATAAAATAACATGATAAAACAATGAAAAAATTTCACTCTTATTTTATTTTATGACCGACGTTGAACCGTCCACCCGACTCTGAATTTACAACTATCAATGTTTGATTCCGTTGCCTGGTAAATTTGAACCCAACCTAGAAGACGAGAACTTACGGATCAAGCATTGGGACAAACTAGACTTCGTTGGGGACTTTTTGATTGGACCATCCTCCCACGGTTAGATTGACAGTAAAAAGTTTCTAACACATGAGCCATCTACCACTGAAGATATTTTACGTCAGTATTGTGGTTGGTGCGATCCGAAAGCAGATTTTGCATCAACCAGCCACCACTGAGATTAGAACCTGGGTTACCGCATTGGAAAGCGAACTCTCTGTTCCCTGAGCAACCGCAACTCTCACTTGTCTTAGTAAATATTTTGAAGAAAAAAAAAAGGAATTATTTTATTTACTTTTCAAGAAGACCTCCCATACCTACGCATGTGACCTATGACGTCAGCGAATCTTTATCAGCAAAATGGCGTATTAAAATTGAGCCAAGTTTCTCGGCATAAGTTAGAATGTTAATTAACGGTAAGTTAATTAAACACACAGCCGTTTCGCACCTTGAATTAGTTGAAATACAATTCTTTCTCGTCTGCTTCTTTTACTTCTCGTCTGCTTCTTAGATTTATTATTTGTTTTATATACTTTTGTTTTGTGTACCTGGCAACTTCGATGCACAATTAGTTTGTTTATATTCCACATGGCTTCGTGCCTGTCTTTGTGTTAAATATATAGTGAAAGAATTTAGAATGTGTCACTTAAGAGAACTGATACTTGACGGGTTTGGATCACTCGAAATAGAATGGCCAGATATTGCATTATCTTTCTATACTTCGTTTAAAGAGTCGGAGCTCCAGCGGAAGATCGTCAGCCATTTAGGGTTCCATAGCCAAAAAGAATTGGGGAGAGCTTGTTTAGGCAGTAGAGCAGTTAGAAGTCTGGGTTCTTTAATTTTAATTTCAATCTTAAGTGTATTTTGCCATATCTCTGGAATTATTTCAGGAAATGTAAAAAAATAAATAAATAACACAGTTATAAAGATTGTTCTTTCAAAGATATTTAAACGAAAAAAAAAGTTTTTATGACTATTTGTTATTATTTAATTTAGTAATTATGTAAGAATTTGAATCGATGTGTGGTATGTGGACATAATTTGTATTTACGCAATTTTAGATAATGAAATCCAAAAGTTGATTATAATTGAGGGCAAATTGAAAATTTTGCGCACAATTATAAAATTCGCTTAAATAAAAATGAAAGATAAACCATGAAAAAAAAAATCGTTTTTATAATTATTTATTAATATTTTAATTAACATTTATTGAAAAATTTTAACATCAAAATTTTCAAATTCTTGTAAAATTTTGATTTACATTGAAAATTTTGAAGCGGAGAAATCCAAAACTCGACCAAATTCAAATTTAATACATTACCTAAAATTATAAAACTCGTCTAGCCAAAGATATTTCCATTGAGAACAAATAACCCTTATTGCTATTTTTTTTTTTTTTTTAGTGTGCAAAACATTTAAATTATCATCTATACAGGCTTTAATTTACGTAACTTCAGATGATGGAATCCAAAGTGTAACCGAAATTAGTCAAATAGTTCACGAAAAATTACAGTTTAATGCTAGGACTTATTTTAATATTTTATTACTTAGAAAATAATAGGTTGATTCCTTTTAAGTTTTTGATTTTATCATTTAAAATTACATAATTTCAGGTGGTGCAAAAAATTTGCATACTGTACAATTCAAAAAATTTCGATTTTTTTTTTTAATATTAAATGATAGATAATAATTTTTTCTTTACATTACATTACTTAAATTTGTATCTACTTTTCTGGTTATTTAATTGAGTTATATTACCAGGTTACGTCCTTTATATTTTGAAGGTTAAAAAATTAATACGATCTTTAAATAGCATATTTTTGAACAGCTTCTTTAGAAATTTAAATCGGCCATTCGAATGAAATTTATTCAGAATATTTTTTCATATTTTTCTCTCTTATTATTTTGTGCTCCGTACACTGCGCAAAATAAATAAACGAAACACCATGACTAATGTTTGATCTAATGATCAGATTTCACGTACGAGGACTCTATTTTAATGGTTTTAGAGGGTAACCTCAAATACGTTAATTAATAGCATAATTAATTAATAACATAATTAATAACCCAAAAACATATTTTCTCAGAATAAACATACTTTTTTAACGGTTTCGGATTTCTGACCCCAAAATATAGGAAGTAGCCGTAATTTGATTAATATGGTCCCCATAGTTTGATCAGGAGAGCTATCCAAAGTTTGAACTCCTAATGTTAATTTTATTTTTTGCGTGTTTCACCATATCTTGAAATTAAAATCTAATAAGTATTAATTATTTTTTATTATTTTATTTAGTATCAATCAAAAAAAATTTTGTATTGTAAGGTATAAAAAAAATTTTACGTCATTTTACCGAATGTAATTTTAATTGGCAAAATGAAAAATTGAGCGAAATCGGTAAAATAGCCGTATAGAAAAACCAATTCTAAAAAAGTTCGATTTTTAAAATCTTTTCAACCGCGATTTCGCTCAAATTTTGTATTTTGTCATGTAAAATTATATTTTTTAAAATCATGCAAAAAATTTTGCACCTTACAATTTCAAGAGATTTTCAACTTCAATTAATTAAAATTATAAATATTCACTGAAGTTACTTTTTGCATGGAATCATCTGTGGGTAAAGGAATTTTATAATTGTGTGCAAAAAATTTTCAATTCGCTTAAAATGCTCTTGAGATATGTATGGTGGAATGCGCAAAAAGTAAAATGAATTAAACATTCTGAAGTTTGAACTGCTGTTGCCCCGCAGTGGTAGATCGTAAAGACACGGTTCCCAGTAGAGCACCGGAGTCAAGCATCACTGGCTGCGGTCAGTAAGCGGGTGGGTGACCACTTGGATCAGCCTAGGTAGAGACCGAGGGTGAGCGGTATCGGTCCTCGTTAAATTGTACTACCGTAAAGTGCTGGACTTCGCCCGCATGTCTTCAGGCTACCAAAGCAGAGGAGTCATCTCCTCTGCAGTGGATCAAAATTGCGATAGCATGTCTTCGGGTCATCCTAAGGGATGTTTCCTAGACCGTCGCCAATAGCCCATTGTGCAGCTCTAGCGAGACGTAAATAAAATACCTACCTACCTACTTAAATCGCTGTCCAGGATCAAACTATTCAGGTTATATTTCTCCTGTATTTTAAAGGTCAGAAATTTGAATGCGTCGAAAAAAAGGTACGTTTATTCCGAGAAAGTACGTTTTTGTGTCTGATTCCGTGACTAAAAGTATCGTCTGCACTAATTAGTTAGCATATTTGTCATGACTCTTCAAACAGTTAAGATTGAGTCCTAAGAATGTAAAGATTCGATCATTAGATCAAAAGATATTCAGGGTGGTCAATTATTATTTATTTATAATTTTTTATTTATTTATTTTATTCATTTATTTATTTATTTACATATTGTACACTGTACAATCCTATTTCAAGGAATGATACAAAAATTCGATTTTTCTCAGTTTCTAAATCATTAGATTAAAAGATATTCAGGGTGGTCAATTATTATTTATTTATAATTTTTTATTTATTTATTTTATTAATTAATTTTTTTTATTTATTTATTTACATATTGTACACTGTACAATCCTATTTCAAGGAATGATATAAAAATTCGATTTTTCTCAGTTTCTAAATTTATTTTTAAACAATCAAAACTTTTCATTCAAATATTTTTCCAATATCTACTAACACTTACTTCTTTAAGTAAATGTTAGGAAATTGTTTTTATGGGAATATTTATTTTCAGACATAAAATTGTGATTGAAATATACAAAATGTAACGCAATTCTAAGTATCACAAAATGTATTTTTAATAAAAGAGTAGCAGGAATATAAAATTAGTTTAGGCTTGTAATTAGTGATCTATTGATTTAATTCTTTTTTAACTATCACTTGGAAAAGAAAAGTAGATCCAGTACTTTGTTAAAATGTGCAATTCCCTTAAATAACACCTATACTATGTGCAATAATATGACCTTTTTTCAATATTTTTAGTGCAATCCGGTTTTAGGTTGTTAAAAGATATGTGATAACTAAATACAATAGTTTGTTACACATTCCATTGAAAATGCCGAAAATTGGTGCGTTACAGTTAAAGTTAATCACTAATGTCAAAAGGATATTTCGAATGAAATGAAAATTTTTGCTTAAAAATTATATTAATAAAAAACATAAGTATTTTATCAGCTTTTACCTAAAAATTTATAATTAAAACAAATCCGAATAAAAATTTAAAGTTCCAAGCAAGCTGAAAGTGAAAAGCCATGAAAGAGAAATAACTTAAAACGATAAAAAAAATTTTCGGCAGTCACAAAAAGTAGACAGTGTCTTCAAAAATTATTACACAATTTTCTTAGAAAACAATTGTAATTAAAAAAAATCATATTGTGTATAAATTAAGCTAAATAACTAATAACCACAATTATAAGCTATATTAATACTCTTAATGATATCAACATAAAAGTCGTTTACTAATATACGAAAAATTTAAAAAAAATTAATTAAATGGTTTTTAAGATACCACTTACATCGAAAAGTGATATATATAGAATTACTTCGTTACATTATTAATAAACTATTATGAGCTATTTATTCTTTATTAAATTAAAAATAGTTTTTTTTAAATAATTAAATTAATTTAAATTAATAGTTTCTTTTTAAAGGAATAACCTAAAAAAAATTCTGAAATTTTGAAAAATTATTGAAGAGGCACATGCCCTCCCCAACGCTGCGCCTATGAGTGTGACAAAGTTTTGAGTATAAAATGTTAGTTATTCTAATAAATTTATGATTGTTCTTCATTTGATATTAATTTAGCCCCCAAAAGTTGTCATTAGTTTTCTGTTGCTTGTGTAATTAGTTAGCAGTGCTGTTATAGTTTGTCTATGGAAAGAACTCCTCTCTCCACGAAGTCTAGGGCCGCCTGCTGCTATGGAAACAAAAGGAATAACGCATTTCAAAGAAGGGGGCTTCCCCCCCCCGATTCCCTTTAGGACCCGAGTCAAAACCTGTCTTAAATAATGACCCAAAACCCCTACTTGAAATAGTTAAAACCCATAACCATAGTCGCTGCCACTACTCCGGAAGAATGGTTACGGGACTTCCTGACACAGACAAACTATCCTTCATTTCATAATACATTATATTACAATAAACTAAGTATTTATTGAAAAAGTTCTACTTGCGAACCCTCGGAACTGTTACGCAATTATTTCAGATCATTAAGTTCCCCCATTTTTCGCCAGTCTTATTTAATACCCCCAACTCTTATATAATTTGTCTACGGTAAGAACTCCCCCTGACACAAAGTCGGAGGCCGTCTGCCGTTATGAAAACAAGAATAGCGCATTTCAGGGTAGCTTCTCTTCACTCTAGGTCATTTCACGTCACTTATCCACTGATTGTCGGATTATTATTATAATTTCGCAAAATATCAAGATATTGGAGTAGGTTTATATTCGTGTCTAGCGTGCAAATTAAAAATTTTGTTAATGAGAAATCCCTAAAACTTTAACTGCTGATATTTGTTAGGTGGCCTGAATTAAATATTTTAACCACCTTTATGCTAAAACGTGAAAATGACCAGTAATTTTGATTACACTATGGGAAATATGCAGGAAGAAGAAGAAAAAAAAATTTAAAATATAAAAATCTTTTCCAGCGAAAAGAAATAAGTAAGGAAATGTACCAATATAAACGAAAATAATTCCTTTGTCACTTTTTTTAAATTGTAAACTTAGTCTTTACTGCACCGCAATTTTCCAAAAAAGAATGGAAAAGGTAATTTTTTTTGTCAATTTTTCAGGATACTTAAGTGTTAATAAATTTTATAAATGTTAATAAATTTTATCGTAGAAGCTTACAAACAAACATAAAAATTTAAATAGTCAATAATTTTAATTTTTTTAAGAAAAAGACCACCATTTTTTTTATTTAAATGTCATCTCTAAGTAAAGGAATAAAAGATTGCAAAATCGAATTAATGCAAATTTTTAAAAAATTCTCCCGCCAATATGCTAGATATCATATTAACACAGATTATTTAACTAGACAATTATTAATTGAAAGATTATTGACAAGATTTTTCAATCAAAACAATTTTGCTGTTCTACGAAATTAATCTCATTTTTGCCTAGAATGCTAGAAATCGTTTTCGTTTGGATTGTTTAATAACGAAACGACATTTATTGTCAACTATAATCACATTCTAAATAAAATAATCTAATTTTTCAATATATGCAAATTTTTTATAAATTTTTTTGGCAAATACTCTAGATTTCGTATCGTTTGGATTGTTTAATAAGGTAACGACATTTACTGTAAACTATAGCAGCATTCTAAATAAATTCATTTAATTTGTTAATGTATAAATTTTTTTAAATATTTCTTAGGCAGATACGCTAGATTCGTATCGTTTGGATTGTTTAAGAACGTAACGACATTTGCTGTCAACTATAATCGCATTCTAAATAAATTAATCTAATTTGTTAATGCATGCAAATGTTTAGGCAGATACGCTAAATATCGTACTCGTATCGTTCGGATTGTTTAAGAAAATAACGACATTTACTGTCAGCTATAATCGCATTCTAAATAAATTCATCTTAATTGTAAATGTATAAAAAAATTTAAAAATTTGTTAGGCAAATACGCTAGATATCGTATTCGCATCGTTTGAACTGTTTAATAACGTAACGACATTTTTTGTCAACTATAAACCCATTCTAAATAAATTCATCTAATTTGTCAATGTATGCAAATTTTTAGGCAGATACGCTAAATAACGTATTCATATAGTTTGGATTGTTTAATAACGTATCGACATTTACTGTCAACTAATCGCATTCTAAATAAATTCATCTAATCGTTTGGATTCTTTAATAACGTAACGACATTTACTGTCAACTATAATAGCATTCTAAATAAATTAATCTAATTTGTTAATGTATAAAAATTTTTTAAAATTTCTTAGGCAGATATGCTAGACATCGTATTCGTATTGTTTGGATTGCTTAAGAACGTAACGACATTTACTGTCAACTATAATCACATTTTAAATAAATTCATCTAATTTGTCAATGTATGCAAATTTTTTAAAATTTCTTAGACAGATACGC